>NW_027397063.1:99982361-99983236 GCF_003265705.2 Callorhinus ursinus | reverse complement strand
ACACACACACACACACACACACACACACACACACACACACACACACAGAGTCAGATACACACTTCTTAGGGAAGGGTAGAGCTCTCCTTTTTTCACATTTGAAGATTGGGGTGGTAACAGGACCCTACATGAGTTTGACAATTCTTTCAGAATTTGGGAAGGACAACTGGACTGGCATCTGATTTTTGCCAAGCAAGAGAGTGAGCAGAGGGACTGCCAAGCAGAGTGCAGAGTGAAAAGGAGGTTCTATTTCAGGTTTGCCTGTGCTTACAGGATGGATTTGAACAAAGTATGCACCAGTATTGACGGTGGACCACATATAGGCCGGCCCAGGGAGAGAGCCAGCCCAGAGCTATTTTGACTTCTTCCCAATAAGACTACCTAGATGAACCACAGGGCTCCAAATGAGAAGATCTACATGGAATAGACGACGGAAGAATCAAAGACAGAAGTATTTGTCAAAGAAATAGAAGATATCAAGATCAATTGGGTTGTAGTAGGAGAATCTTAGTAGGAAAGTTTTCACAACCCCATGAAAGGCACATATGATAGAAAGGTCAGTTTTTCTGACACATCCATAAAGCCAAAAAACATATTCCAATAATACCAAACCAGAACTTTCTGTTTCCATTCTCTCTGTGCACAAACCCAAATATCCTTTAAGAATTACTAGCAAGGGGCACCTGGGTGGCTCAGTTGGTTGGGCGACTGCCTTCGGTTCAGGTCATGATCCTGGAGTCCCGGGATCGAGTCCCGCATCAGGGTCCCTGCTCAGCGGGGAGTCTACTTCTCCCTCTGACCCTTCCCCCCATCGTGCTCGCTCTCTCTCTCTCTCTCTCTCTCAAATAAATAAATAAATAAATAAATAAATAAAT
>NW_027397063.1:99966859-99982261 GCF_003265705.2 Callorhinus ursinus | reverse complement strand
AAAAAGAACAAGAATTACTGGCAAGTGGGGGGTGTAAATACAAGAAAGAAACTAGACATCCTAGTGCCTGAAACCAGGTAGTGATTCTCCACAGACCACAGTTGGGAGCAGAGATGAGAGAAGTGTACATCGAACAAAGATGGATGGGTAATTAATATATCATAATTTCTAAGTCAAAGCTATAATTTGTATAGGACCATCTATTACTCAAGAGAGACTAGAAAATCACAGGCCTGTCAGAGTTTTTATCCAGTAAAAAGGGAAAACATTCCCCTGGAGTAAAAAATTTGAAGTGACAGTGGGAAATTAAAAATTATAAGCATTTTTGAATTTTTATTAAAGTATGACAAACAGAATATTACCCAAATCATAAGGCACAGCTCAATAAATTTTTACAAAGTGATCATACCCTTATAATTGGCACCCATGCCAAGATCCATCATCAGCATCCTCAAAGCCCCCTCATGTTACCTTTGAGTCACTTCTGCAAAACGTAACCAGTAATCTAACTTCTGACACTGTAAATTAGTTTTACCGATTTTTGAACTTTACATAAGTAAAATCACACAATATGCACTATTTTTTAAAGATTTTTTATTTATTTATTTGACAGAGAAAGACACAGCGAGAGAGGGAACACAAGCAGAGGGAGTGGGAGAGGGAGAAGCAGGCTTTCCATGGAGCAGGGAGCCCAATGTGGGGCTCGATCCCAGACCCTGGGATCACGACCCGAGCCAAATTCAGACGCTTAATGACTGAGCCACCTAGGTGCCCCACAATACGCACTATTTTGTGTCCAACTTCATTCACTGAACATTAAGTGTTTCTAGGATTCTTCCATATTGTTGCAAGTAGTTGCAGTTCTCTTCATTCTCATTTCTATATAGTACTATTCCACAACAAGGAATTGCATAACACAGCCCATGAGCCAAATCTGGCTTACCACCTATGTGTGTATGACTTACAAGATAAAAATGTTTTTACATTTTTTAAAGATTTTATTTATTGATTGATTTGTTTGACACACAGAGAGCGAGCACAAGCAGGGAGAGTGGCAGGCAGAGGGAGAGGGAGAAGCAAGCTCCCTGCTGAGCAGAGAGCCCCGTGTGGGGCCAGATCCCAGGAGTAAAAATGGCCTGAGCTGAAGGCAGACACTTAACTGACTGATCCATTCAGGCACCCCTGTTTTTATGTTTTTTTAATGATTGAAAAAATCAAAAGAAGAACACTATTTCAAAATATGTGAAAATTTTATGAAATTAAGTGGTAAATTATCCTTATATTCCAGTAATATAGTCCACTTGGTTATAATGTATTCTCTCTTTAATATATTGCTGGATTGACCTTGCTAACTACCAGGAACTGCAAAGACTCTGAGAATTTACCTTACTAAACCTACTAATCTTAACATGTGAACCTGCCATAGTTTCATGGGTGCTGGTAAAAGATAAGAGATGACTGGGTCACAGAAAACGAACAGTTATTTACTCATGGCAATAGCAATAGTCAGGGTACCATCATTCATGTCAGTGCTCTGAGCCCCAGCTCCCACAGGGCAATTGAAAGAAGGTCAAACAACACACAAATACTGACACATGTGGTGGGTTACATTTCAAAAGAGGAACTCTGAATTTAGAGAACCCAAATCTTTTATAATGGGAAGTAAGCGGGTTGCCCTTTGCTCTGAAAAGCGATATTATCTCTGTCTTCAAAGGCTGTTTGCTGTACGGCCTGTTTGCTGTCTTCCAGAAAAGATAGTTTGTATCAGTCTCCTAGGGCTACCATAACAAAATACCACAGTTTGAGTGGCTTAAAAAACAGAAATTTATTTTCTCCTAGTCCTGGAGGCTAGAAATCCATGAGGAAGGATTCGTCTCTGGTGAGGCCCCCTTTTTTGGGACAGATGGCTGTGTCCTCACATGATCTTTACTATGTGTATGCAGGAAAAGAGAGAAATCTCTAGCATCTCTTCCTCTTCTTGTCAGGACACCAGTTATATCAGATTAGAGTCCCACTCTTGGGACCTCTGATAAAGTCAGAGACAAATTTCACACCACAAAACTTCCTAGTATTTCTGTCTACAAACATGAAAGACCCGTGGAGAATTGTCTCCCAACATGATTATTTTATTTAGAACTTTTGCATTAATATTAAGAGAGAGGTTGTTCTATAATTCTTTTTCTTATAAAATCTTTGTCAGATTTTAGTATCAAGGTTTGTCCAGCCTCATAAAATGAGTTGGGAAATATTCTTTCTGTTTTTATTTTCTGGAAGAGTTTGGAGATATTTGTATTAATTCTTTCTTCAACAGCTGGACAAATTTACCAGTTAAGGCATTTAGAGCCTGGAGTTTTCTTGATGGGTTAGTTTTTTTAATAACAGCTTCAATTTCTTTAGTAAATATGACTATTCAAATTTCTTATTCTTTTTTGCTAGTTTTGATAAGATTTGTTTTTCAAGAAATTTGTTCATTTCATCCAGTTCTCAAATTTATCCTTGTAAGTGTATTGATAATTTCTTCTTCCTTTCTTTTAAAGTCTGTAAGAGCCTTAGTTTTGTTTCCCCCTTTCTCTGGATAGCGCTATTTTTTCTTTTCCTTTTTCTTTTACTCTTTCTTTTCTTTTCTTTGTTTCTTTCTTTCTTTCTTTTTTTTTTTTTTTGAGAGAAAGAGAGCATGCGTGCATGCATGTGGGGAAGGGGAAGAGGGAAGGGGAGAGAGAGAATCTTAAGCAGGCTCCCAGCACAGAGCCCAATTCAGGGCTCCATCTCAGGACCCTGAAATCATGACCTGAACCAAAATCAAGAGTTGGATGTTTAGCTGACTAAGCCGCCCAGGTGACCCTTTTTCTTTTTCTTAATCGGTCTTAACAAGGTTTGGCTTTGTTGATTGTTTTTATGGCATATTTGCTTTCTGTTTTATTGGTTTTTGCACTTCATTATTTCTTTCCTTCAATTTTCTTTAGGTTTGATTCTCCATTCTTTTTCTAGGGATGTGTGAGGGAAGCTTAGACCATTAATATTCAGTCATTCTTATTCTCGCATAATTCTATTTCAGGTTTTAAAGTTTTCTCTGAGCATCACATTAGCTACAACCCATAAATTTTGATTCCATGTCTTCAGAATAATTTAGTTCAAAATATTTTCTTTCCAACCTGGAGCTATTTCAAGGAGCTGAAATTTTATTCGACTCCTCCTCAGTAAGCAAGAAATTCAATGTTTAACTCGTCACACACCTTAGTTTAATATGTACAATATGTCTGGCTTAAGTTATCTTCCTATTCAAAATGAATTCTTCAGAAAAAGAGACTGCTGGAGAATGAACCCCAGGATAGAATATATACAGTAGTTTTAAGAAATAAAATAACTAACATTCATTATAACTTCTTGAACCATGGAATACGTACTAGTATGTTTAGTTAACATGCAGTTGAAGATTTCAAGTTGTCTCTTTGATATTGATTTGTAACTTAATTCCTGCTTTACTCTGAGAACAAAATGACTGTAGTCCTCTGTAATTCTGAGGCTTTCTTTACAGCCTAACATATGTTCAACTTTGGTAACCAGGAGGCTACAGCTAAAATTAGAGACTTCAAAACATACTGTGTGGCGGCAGGATAGTCATCAAGAAGCTACTGCTGCCACAAAGTCCTTTCAGCAAGCAGAAAGTGAGGGGCACAGCACTGGAATGCTGCGGAAGAAATATGCAACATTTCCAAGACCATGCAGGCCAACACCAACAGCCAGGGCACTAGGAAAGATGGCATCCATCTCATTTCCACCTTCCAAATTTGGCTCAAAAGCATTTAATTAATGAAATTTATTTTGCATCCACAACCATCGATGCAAGAGAATCTTGGAAATAAAATATTCTTTTTAGCTTACTAGCTTCTGTAGTGCAGAAAAGCACACTACAAAAAGGTTTAAATGGATGGTGTGTATCAGTTGACATAGTCTCCACCCAAGTACAGTCTTCAAAGGTGATTTTTTTTCTCTTATTGGTAAAAAATAACCTCTTTTATTCTGAAGAAAAGGGTACACAGATCCTGAGGTAATCTAAGAATAGAAGAGGTAATCATGCCTGTTAATTTTCCTCTGCTTCTGAGAAAATATTTTTAAAAACCTTTCTATAAATGATATCAATAAATTTTTAGTGTAAGAGGAATTTGACTAAAGCAAACAGTAATGTAGCTCAAGAACCTTAAAACAGTCATATACTTTGTCCCATTAATTCTACTGTTAAAATCTGGAAAGAAAATAAAGAAATAACCTTTATGTAGAAAAGTGTTTCAACTGAATTATTTATAATAGTGAAAAAAACTTTAAACATCAATTGTCTTAAATTAGGAAAATGGCTAAGTAAATTGTAGGAAAAGCATACGATAATATTACACAAATATTAAAACATTTATTATATAATTCTGAGTAAAAAACAAAGCAAGAAAATTTTATGCACAACATGATTCTAACTATATAAAAAATTCATGGAAGAGAGGCAAGAAGGAAATAAACCAAAATACTAAACAGTAGATTATGGGTAATTTAAAAAAAATTCTTCTGCTTCTTTATACTTTTTACTACTTCCTAAGCTTACTACAAAAAGCATGTTTATTCTGTAATTAAAATAAAATAAAATAAAAGGAATTTTATTCTTTTTAGTATGTGAGTCTGATGTTTGGAGGAAAAATGATTTTTTGAATTGTTGCAATTATGTGAACTAAAGGCTGTTGGGAAGAACTGAGACTTGTTTCTATTCCCTATGCATACCTCTAAAAAGATGTTGTTATAGACAATTTAACAATTTCAGAGGAAAGCAGGAAAACTACAGAATGTACAATATCTGATTCAGCTAATGCTTTGCTTGATTTTCTAGGAGTCTTATTTAACATTCTTACGTTTGAAATATGTGAACAATAGGAACTATCTAGTTGTTCCTGTAGAAAACGAGAAACTTACCAAAATTACCTAAATTTGTTTTGTTTTGTTCATTTTTAATTAAACATTTTATTTTGAGAAATTGTAGGTTTACAGGCAGGGTCAAAAATAATACAGAGATATCCCATATACTCTGTATCCAATTTTCTCTCAAAAATAACATCTTACCAAATTATCATTAAAGATCATAAACAAGATGCTGACATTTTTGCAGTTAAGAAAAACACTGTTTCTTCCTCTTCTGTTTCCTTCACAAGGATGCCTCATATTATCCTCCATAGTCACGCCCAATTCCTTCCCACTCTCACTGTGTATATTACTGCATCTTATTTGCTAAATGGGGCGCCTGGGTGGCTCAGTCGTTAAGCGTCTGCCTTCGGCTCAGGTTATGATCCCAGGGTCCTGGGATCGAGCCCCACATCGGGCTCCCTGCTCGGCGGGAAGCCTGCTTCTCCCTCTCCCACTCCCGCTGCTTGTGTTCCCCCTCTCTCTGTCTCTGTCCCTGTCAAATAAATAAAAAAAATCTTAAAAAGGTCATTAAAAATATATATATACTTTGTAAAGGATTTTTGCATTTATATTCATGAGACTATTCACCTTATAATTTTCTTGCTTTGTGCTGTCTTCATCTGGTTTTGATATCAGGATAATACTAGCTTCATAAAATGTTTTGAAAAGTGCTCCATCTTATTCTGTTTTGTGGAAGAGATTGTGTAGAACTGATGTTAATTACTCATGAAACCTTTGGTACAATTCTATCCAGAAACCATTTGGGCCTGGATAGTTTGTTACATGAAGTTTTAAAATTATGAACTCAATTTCCCTATTAGTTGTAGAATTACCCAAATTATCCATTTTATATTGAGTGTGTTGTGGTAGTTTATGTTTTTGAGGACTTGATCCATTTCCTTTTTTTTAAGATCTTTTTATTTATTTTAGAGAGAGAAAGCACTAGCAGGAGGGGCAGAGGAAGAGAGAAAGAGAGAGAGAGAATCTTAAGCAGACTCTACACCCAGTGTGGAGCCTGACATGGGGCTGGATCTCATGACCCTGAGATCACAACCTGAGCCAAAACCAAGAGTAGGATGCTTAACCAACTCTACCTCCCAGGCGCCCCATGACTTGATCCATTTTCATTTAAGTTGTCAAACTTATATACAGTTGTGGAATTCTCTTATTATCTTGATAGTCCATATTTCATTCCTAAATTGTTAAGTTACATCTTCTCTTTTTTGATCCTTTACTTTCACCTCTCTTGTTTCTATTTCCTGTACACATCACTAAGAAGATGCTGTTATAGAAAATTTAACAATTAGTTTTAGAAGAAAGAAGGAGAACTACAGAAGGTACAGTATCTCATTCAGCTGATCTGCTTAATTTCCTAGGAGTCTAGTTTAATATTCTCACTTTTAAAATATTTAAACAATAGGAACTGGGCAGTTGGTCTTATTGAAAACAAGGATAAACTTATCAAGATGCCCTAAGTTATATTTTAAATTTTCACTACCTAATTTAATTTTCTTCAGTCTCAGTCAGACCTACAGGGGATCCTAGAGAAAAGGGCACAGAACACATGAGGAGATTTTTACTGTGACTCAGCTTCTGTAATTTATATCTTAATTGAAGTGAGAAAAATTCTATGGGGATACTTTGCATCTCCACTTAATCCTAAATCACTGGAGAGGCCTATCTGGCCTTTCTTAAGAGCTTTGCAAGGCAACTAAGTTGTCCCAGCCCTCTAAGCAATTCCTTCACTCTCCTCCCTATAAACTGAAACTGGCAGACTAGATTGTTTCCCAGGATCTGATTTTGTATTTTAACTATAGTTGATTTCCCAGACGCATATTACTATTTTCCACGGAAATTCATAATGGGAAGGAACCCCCACCACACACACACACACACACACACACACACACACACACACACACACACATCTATAACACAAATTTTAAGGATGGAAAAGTATCTAAATATGGATGGAAAAAATAAATAGTTTGGGAAATAAGATACCTAATTATAAACACTATTCTATCATTTGGACTTTAAGCAAATCCTTAAAATGTCCCAGTCTCCTGTTTGCTGGATGCATACATTTATTTGCATTCCTCAACCTTAGGGAGAGGAATTACCAAAAGAACACTTACCAAGTATTGAGTCATATACAAATAAATTGAAAGTTATATATGCCACATGCCATTAATTAACCCTGATCTTCCTAGTAGTTAGTTGTGCAAATTTATGTTTATAGAATGTTTGTTAAATAAAATTATAACAGTTTAGAAATCTTGCCAGATTATCTCATTTGAAAGATGAGAAAACTAAAAATTGGAGCCATTTAATCAACTCAGTGATAGAGTTGGGACAAAAAGACATGTCTCCTGTACCTTTTCCAGTCCTCTTTTCACTTTACCACCATTTTCCCTTAATTTAGCAATCTGCAAATGACAGCTTATGTATTACTCAGAGCAAAAATTTTATCATACATGCATGCATGACATATCCTCCCTTTCTTTTGCAGTAATACCTACTGGAACATCAAAATTTAAGGTAAGAATAGCAAATTAATGAAAATCTGTAAATGAATAAAATGAATATGAGCTAGTCAAATAGGATGGATTAAATCTCAATCGTGGTGAGTGGAGAGTTTGTATTTACATAAAATCATGCTCTTTCCACATAGTTCCCAATGAAATTAGTAGAGGTTTCTCCCTCTTCACCACTTAAAAAAGTAAATGCAATTCGGCCTCCTTTATTTTGATTAGTTTGGCCATAAGATTATGTATATTTGTGGGTACAATTAAATGAGGCTCGGGGACATATCCAGGTTGAGAGTAGAAAAAGAGGCTAGAAGTTGCCTAGTTTATCTTGACTACTCATAGAAATAATCTTTATTTAACTGACTTTAGTAAGGACTTTCCTATATATCTGACATATATAGAAAAACAGGGAAATCAAGCTGATAATCTAGGGTCTTAGTAAAAGAGTCAGTAGGAGTTGGATACAAGTGGAATTAGCTTGGAGAGAAATCAAAGCAGAAGAAATATTTAAAAATGAGATGATCTATGGCTAAGGCAGTGCTAGAATCAGGTGTAGATAAAACCAGGAGGGCAAGAAAGAAATCAGGCATAGTGAGTCAATGTTCTGATTCACTAAACTGGAGAGACCTAGAATTGTGTCAATGTCCTCCAGTCAAAGACCACAGGAAAAGACAAGTTGTGTGTATTGTTGCAGCAAAGGAGAATGAACACCATGAAAAATAGTGGGCATCTCAGAAAGATGGTATTTAAAGAAAGAATTTATTATAGGATTTGATCTTTGTTTGAGTAACTTGAAAATATTCCAAGGTAGTGGGGATTTGCTATTGATTGGGTTTTATCAAAAAGTGGAAACCATTTTACAATTAGAGATCTCTAATATGACATTGCTAGTAAATCTTACATCCCAGGAAGGCAAACTAGAGTGAGGCTAAAGTTGTGATTAGGGAAAAAAAAAAAAAAAAAAAGCAGCAATCATTCATATTAGCCAGAAGAAGAGGATGTTTGGTCATTTTTGTGGTTAGGACAGCATTCATACTTTGCCTGTGTTTAGACATGATCACAGAGTAGTCTTTTTTTTTTTTTTTTGTCTTCACCCATCATAGTCACAGAATGGCCTTACTGATTTGATGCTCTCTGGAAGTGGTATGTCCAACAAGAGAACACCAAGACCTAGCTGTGAGCACCAGGTCAACTCACAGCAACACCAAGGCCTACCTAATAGTGCCAGGCCAGCTCCTGAAGGTCAAGGGCTGCTTTTCTCTGTCAGCTGGAAATGGTCTGGTAAACCAGATAGCTCTATAGGACAGTAGGTCTAAAAAAGAGAAATCACACTCAAGTTTTTATTCTCTAGTCTAGTTCATTATACTGAATTAAGCTTGATTTTAGAATTCAGATACTGTGAATAAGATTAATAAATATTTGTTATTTGGCTTATCCTGTTGATATGAGTGTGTCCTATTTAGTTGAACGGGCTTTAGTACCATGAGTTAGTTATATGAGTGAGTGACTGAAAATCAGATCCATGACATGGTCAAGAAGAAGCTTCTCAAACTGGGCTATACATCATACAATATTGAAGCAAGTTTGGGCTTGAGTGAAGAATATTCAAGATGTTCATCAAACCAATGCCAACTTCGGGATATGGATAAAAACTTAGATACACAAAAGAATAAAGCAACACATGGGAAGAATTAAAAAAAAAAAAAAAAAAGCCTGGCTGAAAAGTAGAGCCTACAAAAGGCAGACTTAGAGGAAGTGTTTCCCTTAAATTAGTTCAGAGCCCATGATTCCAGACGCAATTTTCTTGGCCTGAGCCAGTGTTTCCTTAACTAATAAGGGTACTTCAGGACTTCCACATGCTTGTGCTTCAAAATTACTTTTATTTTTAGTTCACAGCAGTAGTGGGAAAAAAAGGTATACACACACTTAATGGATTATATACTAAATTTTAACAACAAAGAGCAATGGAAACAATCAACTTGTTACCTTGTGATGAAAGTCTAATTCATAATCTAAAGATCTCAGAATGAACAGAGATCTGTGCACACAAATTTTTCCCAATGTGTCTATCTCCACTGTGTATTATGCTGGGTTAAATTTCAGTTAGTGACTAGGTAGGAATTAGTATCATGTGCTGATGCATGTCCCCCAGCTGTGTGATAATAGCATGATAGAGATATTTTAGACACTTAGCTTGAGTGTTAGATTTGGGGGTGTTTGTTTTATTTGTTTATGACTTTGATCTTCTATATTGTACAGAGTAGCTGTGTAAGTGTGTTGCCAAGGAGGTTGTGTGAGATGGCGGTGGTGTGACATCTATATTTATCACAGAGAGCCCTATAGGTGGCAGAAACAAAGAATGAGCTCTTTGAATAGAAAAACAATACATAGAACACCTACCATAGTGCTGTGCACATCACAATTACTCAAATATCAGTTCTTTATTTCTCGTTTTATTAATATTATGTTATGCTAAATTTGAGTCCATTTCCCTCCCCAAAGTTGATGCTCTCCTCTTTTTCACTACTCAGGGGCCAGATCCTCATGGAAGCACAGTCTGGGTTTTTGGAAAAACTGTCTCACATCTTTTATGGCCTTTTGTGTATTCTCTAATACATCCAGAATACAACTATTGTGAGGGCAGTAGAAGAACTTTTATGTACAAATGTCTTAAAACAATTTTATGGAAATCCTTGTGAAATACATTAGTTTTTCCTTTCCTTTAAGATAATTTCCTTAGGCATAATTTAGCTTCTCTGAATGACTCAGTGTCACCATTAGGGACATGATTTACAGTTCTCTGCTCTAATTCAAGGACTTCCTCATGTACTATACAGGGACATAGATTTGTTTGTTACAACATTAATTGCCCCCAGACTGTTATGTTGGATGTTTGTTTACTCTGTAGGCTCCTAAGTTTTAGTTCCCCATTCAAGGTTCAGACGGACACCTCTCCCATACTACTGCCTACTTACAGGTTTTTAACTAGTTATTTTTTGCCTTCTCAACCCTTTTCAATCAAATAGGGTTTCCTGAACTTCGTTTAACTTCAATATCAGCCAAAGACCTTGTTAAGGATACAGGTTTCCAGGCTGTTCCCTGATGACTGTGATTCATTGGCTATGACATAGAACCTGGTAATGTGTATTTTATCAAATAGCCTAAGTAATGGAAAAAAATACTGCACGATGAGGTAATTTTGCTGTATAAGCAAGTAATCTTAACCATACAAACAAGCTTCTTAAATTAATTTTTTAAATTCAAATTGTCTTCAAGCTTTTTTTTTAAGATTTTATTTATTTATTTGAGAGTGAGAGAGGGCACAAGCGGGGCGGGGGGGTGGAGGGAGAAGCTAGTTCCTGCTGAGCAGGGAGCCCAGGCATGGGGCTCAATCCCAGGACCCTGGGATCATGACTTCAGCCAAAGGCAGATGCTTAACTCACTGAGCCACCCCAGGCACCCCTTAAATTTATTAATATTAAAAATAAATAGGACCCAAATGAAGACTTGCATTTTTCCTTGAAAAAACATTTTAACTTTTTATTTTTATTTTTTTGTCTGTGAATATATTTAGCCTTTTATTTTTAGCAATAAAAGTGAATTTAGCCTTGCCCTTGAAAAAGCTATATATATATATATATTTTTATTATTATGTTATGTTAATCACCATACATTACTTTTTAAATTATCCTTTCAGAGTATATTGTACTTTCCTTTGGAAATTATTTTCAAAATACATAATCACAAAAAAATAATATTAATAGACATTTGAGTATCCACCACCCAGCATTTTAAAAGGTTAAAATTTGTCACACTTGCTTCAGAATTGTTAAAATAAAATAAATGCTACTGGTAAATATGATTTTTATTTATGTACTCAGATTTAGTACTTCAAAATTCTGTTCCCTGCTCTGTTCTCAGATAGGCATATATCTATGCAATTTGCTTTTTATTTTTATTTATTTATTTATTTTTAAAGATTTTATTTATTTATTTGACAGAGAGACACAGCGAGAGAGGGAACACAAGCAGGGGGAGTGGGAGAGGGAGAAGCAGGTTTCCCCGCGGAGCAGTGAGCCCGATGCGGGGCTCAATCCCAGGACCCTGGGATCATGACCTGAGCCGAAGGCAGACGCTTAACGACTGAGCCACCCAGGTGCCCCTGCAATTTGCTTTTTAAACTCAACATTGTTTTGGAGATCTCTTAATTTGATCTGTATAGATCTAATTCATTCATTTCACACTGCTACACAGTACACAAATATGTAAATATTTCATCGCTTAATTTCCTATTCCCTGATGTTGGACATCTGCTTGTTTCCAGTATTTTACTCATATATTCATATAATGCTGCCATATACATCCGAAGACCTGTTTTGTACATACGCCCAAGGGTCTCTAGTTTATACCCAGGGGTGGCCATCTAGTTTGCACAGATTCATCTTCATTAGAAACTGCCCCAATACTCTCCAAAGTAATTAATATATATCCTCACCAGAAATGTGAGTTACTTTCTCACTGCAATAAAACTTAAAAACCATTTGAGGGGTATGAGATAGTATCTTGCTGTTTTAATTTGTATTTCTCTTTTTATTGATAAGGATGAACATCTTCTGAAATGTTCAGTGGCTATTTGGGTTCTTGTTCAGTGAACTGGCTTCTCTAAATCTTTGCTCAATGAAGAAACCTATTGGTTTTATTGTCTTTTCCTATTGGTTGCCTGTTTTAAGGATTTGTTTATAATTTCTGGATACTAACCCCATTGTAGACATTGCAAGCAATGCACTCTGCTATCATAATTTTCATTACTATTTATTCTTAGTTTTCAGGGATATTACTGATGGTTGAGATTGTTTGAAAAGTTACTGCAGGTAAGTTATTTTCCCTGTTTATAAGCAAAAACATTCAACTAGAGATGATTTAAATCCTAAGGCAGAATTCTCATCCTTTGTTATATACAAAATGGAACAAACATAAGTTCTAAAAAAAAAAGGCAATAAACTTACACTTGATCACCTTTAATTTGCTTTTTACTAAAGCAATCATCTTGGAAGTTGATGTAATAGTACCCTTCACATCTCTTCCTAAATTAGCTAATTTGGGGAAATTATTTTACAGAGATTTCAAGTTAGGCTAAATCTCTTTCTAAAACAAATGTATTCCTCTGTCAATGAAAATTGGAAAGAATTAAAGGGCACATTAACATACAAAATGTAAAAAAAAAAAAAAAGCAGTGCTGAAAAGTCAAACCTTCCCGTAGCTAATTCTGGTGGCAAAAGCAGCTCTATGGATTTAGCATATGTGAATGTTTTGCTAGCAGACAAAAGGTTAAATAAATTTAAACTGTTAGCTTGAAATTAGTCCTCCAAACTACTTTCAACTTAATTTTTCAGCAAATCAAAAGAAAACAATGCTTGGCAACTCTTTCCTTCAGTGTGGAGGTAGGCTTGTATCTCTGATTTCTCTATTTGTTATTTATTCATTTTTTTTGCTCACATTTAATATGCTGAAAATTCCAAAACCTGCTCGTTTTATAAGATTTTGATTGTTTGAGATGGGAAAACATTAAAAGGAGATTTTTATAAATCGTGTTCCCAGAATTTTAGAGACAGTGTTTTTAAAATTTTTAATGAAAACACTTGTTTTTGGAATTGTGTGCTGTTTTATCTCTGAGTACATTTTTATCATTCTTTTTAAAATAAAATTGGTAAATACTCCTATTTTATCAGTGCAAACTGTCCATTGACCTAATTAATTAGAAGGACTGTTTTCTGAATTTTTGCTTAATGTCTCATATGCTGCATAGAAAATTTCAGTTGGCATACTAGGAGGATGGGGTATTGCCTCCAAAACCAAACTATGCTTAAAACTTAGTGGAAGCAATGTTGCAGAGGTGGAAAAGTCTATCTCTAGCAACCTTATCTCCCTTATCTCTTTCTTTTTTTAAGCATTCCTCCCAACAACCCCCCACAAACAGTTCTCTGCCTACACACTCCTCCCCTCCACATATAAATAACATATACACACACACACTCACACACTCACACACACACACACGCAAATGTCCTTATGACTTCACCAGTCATCTCACCTCTTACTTCTTGTGTTATATTAACCACTAACACAGTGCAATATGGTAAGCTCATCCCACGTGAAATGTTAAGTAATAACGCAGTATCCCTTCCTGAAATATTGATATTGTGATTATGAAGCTGGTAACACCATTGCCTTGCTTGGTTCCTTGCTCTAGCATCTATCTAGCCCTATGTTAGGACTAAACTTTGATCTAATCCCACAGAAAGTAAAACCTCCCCAGGGTCATCAGACTTTTTCTGTACAATCCAGATAGTAAATATTTTAGGCTTTACATGCCGTACAATCTCTGGTATAACTACTCAACTCTGTCAGGATAGCACAAAATCAGCCATAGAAAATATGCAAATGAATGGGAACGGCTGTATGCCAATAAAACTTTATTTACAAAAACAGACAATGGGCCAGATATGACCCACAGCCATAGTTTGCCAACCCATTCTCTAGACCTTTGGTCATACAGCATCCAATTAGCTGTGTTCATTCATACTGGCGTAGAAAGTTTCAATCCCTTGCTCATCTAAAATGGGGTACAGTCAGGATTTGAGCCCAGGCAGCCTGCATTCCACCTCTGTATTAGAATTTTGCTACTCTGATATATTGTGGGCCTCTGTTTCCAATCTGTTGTGAAACCACAGCCTTGGAGTTGTGGGATCATGTATATTTTAAGAAACTCAGTATCACTTGTAAGAAGTAAATTCCTTTTTGTTCAAAGACCAGGGCCATATCTAGTTATCCTAAATTCTAACATAGAATTTTAACAAAATGTGTCACATCACATCAGGACATGTCAATTCTCTCTCACGTCTTTCTGTGTACTTAGTAAATGAGAATAATTATTCATCTACCTAAAAAGGACTTCTAACTGGAAACTAGAATGGGATGTCTATCTGAAATATAATAATTTGATGAAAAAACCTGTCCTAGAGAGATCGTATTCAATATCTATATTTATAAACCCAGTGCCCAATAAAGAAGTACAGTGGCTCTAAAGTAGCTAAAATTCCAACTAGGATTTCCAAATCTAATTTTCCTTCTTACTCATATGGATTTTTTTAAAAGGTCTACTGGTTGTTTCTTAGGTTTTACAGTTGAAAGTAATTTGTGGCATGGCTTTTAAAAGTGTGTGTATATGCATACACATGTGCGATATTTTTTGTGGTTTGGAAATATGAGGGATTTTTGCTTTCCTAAAATTAAAATAACAACTTAGCAGGACTGAAACATCCTTAATTCCCCTCTTTAGATCATAAAACAAGACTAGTGAGCAATAATTCTACCAAGGCGAACTTGGAAATTATTGCTAATAAATGAACTCTTGTTGGTTTTACTATTACTTTGCTACAGCAGGAACGTCTTTTTGCTTTGAATTATAGAGTTGTTTGGATGTATTTTATGGATCTTTCACTGTCTTCCTCTTCAAAAGGGTGTCCATATGCATATTAAGTGACCATGGAATAGGAATGAATCCACCATTCATTTCTTTTTTTTTTTAGAATAAAAAGTTTATTTTACCTTCATATATTCTTTTGGGTTTTTTTTATTGATTCTTATATTTTTATTATGTTATGTTAATCACCATATATCACATCACTAGTTTTTTATTTATTTATTAAATTTTATTATGTTATATTAATCACCATACATTACATCATTAGTTTTTGATGTAGTGTTCCATGATTCATTGTTTGCATATAACACCCAGTGCTCCATTCAATACGTGCCCTCGTTAATACCCATCACCAGGCTAACCCATCCCCCCGCCCCCCTCCCCTCTAGAACCCTCAGTGTGTTTCTCAGAGTCCATAGTCTCTCATGGTTCATCTCCCCCTCCGAT
>NW_027397063.1:99940416-99966759 GCF_003265705.2 Callorhinus ursinus | reverse complement strand
GTATTGGCAAACGAGAGAAGCATTGTTTTAGGAATGAATTGCTTTTTTATGTTTATTGCTTTTTGTGTTTGTCATAAAAGAGATGCTCATAAAAAAGTGAAACAGTACAGAAAAGTATTTTTTTAATTGATGATAATTTCCAGAAATGATGGAAAGATGAGCTGATGGATCTTTTATTCAGTTTCTGGTTGTGCGTATTATCAACACCTCTCCTTCCCTCCATTAATGTGGACTAACTGAGAATTACACTGTCTCATCTGTTACATTCAAAATATGTAATGGCTCCAACAAGCTTTTTACTCATAGTACTAGCTGGCATTTCTTAAGTTTATGTATCAGACTCTATTTAAAGTAACTAACAATGATTATCTCATTTAATGCTCACAATCCTATCAAGAAGTTATTGTTGTTATTTCTGGTGTATGGATGTGGAATTTGAGACACGGGCTAATTAGTAACTTGCCCAGGGGCACACAGGTAGTTAATGGTGAGTCTAGGCTGAGGACCCAGGCATTCTGACTCCAGAGACCATACACTTAACTGTGTGTTGTTTTGTACCTATCCAAAAGAGTTCTGCTGAAAAATTAGTTGAAATACTCTTATTCTTGAGAATCTTTAAAAGCTGACCATCTGGGGTTCATGCAGCTACTTTATTCCTCTGCAGTTGATATCACTCCATCAAATAATAGTATCTATTAAGCATTAATCTTTTTCTGGTTCTTTGCTAGGATAGCAATTGTTCCTTTTCTTATATGTGTCTCCTAGGATTTGTCCCTGCCCAATTAAAGATGACAGTAGTATAATACCTACTTGAAATTCACAGCTTATATTAATAAATACACTCTTAGAACTCAATCTATGACCATTATTGTTGTGCTTGAGAGGTCCCAGACATGGGACTCAAATCCCAGACACAGATGATTAGATCAGAGGTGCTCAAACAATAGGTGAAACCATAGGTCATGAGCTGTCCTGACAAAAAAAGCTCTGCCCAAAAAGGTATAAAGGAAACTAAATAGACCAAAAAAATTTCATTTCATGCATTTGAATTAGACACAGGTATATTTAGTTTAAAAAATGGGAAAGCTATTGAATGAGCACCAGATACAGCTTCTTTGCCAATATTTTCAAAACTTTTTTTACTCTAGTAGCCCTAAAATAATTTTGTCAAACGTCTATATTCCATTCTATATTCCATTTTAAGTGAAAATGTAGTTTTTGTCATAAATGTAAACAGTTGAAAAGCATTTTTCACATTTGTAAATATTGAGATTTTAAAATAGAAATGATGTGTCCTTTAAATTAAGTAGAATCCTTAGACCTGTGCAAGGGGGACCCTGCATATCACGAAAGTACAACATATACATTCATTAAAAAACACCTAGGATCCTCTGTTGCTCAGGATCTGGCATTGAACACTCACCCAGAATGACGGCTTTTGCACATCTCGTGGCCTAGCACTCCAGACAAACAAGAGACCGACCCTCCATGGAGTGAAGGCTTGTAGGGTGCGTTGTCACTGATGTCTGAGCCAGACACTGCTTTGGAGAGCAGGGCACATTTGCGTAGACAAAGTGCTTAAGTAAGTGAAGGCCAAATGAATTAACTCATCAAATCCCTATGCCAGATGGCATGAATGCAACGTATTCTTGCAACAACAGAGTGATATTTCCTATAGGGTAAAATGCCCATTTTCTTGCCTGTGTTGGATTTCTGATTAAAGTGGCATTCACAAGAGTTGCTCATAGTAGCTGAGGATTATTGATCAATAATAAATAATTTATATGACCTTTATATTTGTATATATGGATATCTAGACCATTTTGTTTTGCACTGGCAACTAGATGGAAATCAAACAAAAGAATTGCAAATAATCTTTGTATAAAGGTATAAAAAACAAATTAATTTTTATTATTATACGGTTTTACATGTCAAAGACACTTTTTTGTGCACTGAATTTTATTACTATTATTAATATACAAATTATGAAAGCATATTAAGGTTTTGCTAAAATGTTAAATACAAAAATGTATCTCTTAATGAGATAGCTGGGGAGGTTTTAATTAGTTCATGTATCCATGGATACATATTACTTATTGCTAGAAGGGGGTTTCAACATCAATTCTATTCTACATGTTCATTTTTTGAGATCTACATTCGAGAAAGCTTCTTTACATAACGCAGTAGAAGGAATGGAAGGACATTTCAATTCTCTATCAATAATATCTGCTCTCAATTTTGTTGAAAAGAAAACATTCTAATTTACTAACTTCTTTCCACTGCCACTGCCCAGATCTAGGCAATATCCCTTCTTGTCTGGATTATTACAACAGGATCTTAACTGTTGGTGTCTCTGCTTTCAATCCTCCTCCTGTTGATCTATCCCACATTATTCTCCACACTACATCACATTGTATTATAACAGCAACAGTGAGTCTGTTAAAAAGGAAAGTCAAATTATTATAACTCCCTGCTTAAAATCTCTTTGGCTCTCCATGTCACTCAGAATAAAAGCCAAAAAGCTTACCTTGACCTTTGAAGTTCTGCATGATCTGGTTCCTTTTTCCTCTCTGACCTCATCTCTTAGGTCTTTTGTCATTCCTCCCTGGACCTATGTCATGTTCCCTCCCACACGCCCACCCCCCACCTCCCACCACCCATCTCTGAGAGCACTGGTCTTCTCTATGCCTGGAAAAGCTCTCTCCTCAATATTGCCGGTTACCTTCCTTCTTATAAGACCCTACTCCTTCTATGTGAAGCTCAGCTGTTAATCTAACAGCTATCATGGTCTAACATGCTAGATAGTTTACATTTAAACTTATTTACAATTATTCTACCCACCACAAGGTAAGTCTTATGAAGGCAGAGATTTTTGGAAAGTGTTATTAAAGACTATCTCTCAGTGTCTGGAATATAGTATGTGCTCAAGTAAATACTTTTTGAAAGATTGCATTGGTTTTCTGTGCTGTGTAACAAATTGCCACAAATGTAGCAGCTTAAAACCACATGCATTTATCATCTCACAGTTTCCTTGGTTAGGAGTCCAACCTGGATTAACTGGGGTCTCTGCTCAGGGTCTCATAACACTGCTGTAATCTCATTAGATGTCAGCCGGGTCATTTCTCTGAACTCCATGATTCTCTTCCAAGGTGGTTTTTGGCAGGATTCAGTTCCTTACAGCTTTAAAACTTGGATGCTGGCTATCAGCCAGGGGCCACTCTCAGTTCCTTGTTCCATGTTGTTTGCACAAGCCCTCCCAGAAGAATCTCTCCCTCTGGTCTGTTAAGACAGTCTTACACACTGTAATGTAATTTTAGGAGTGACTATCACATAATACCCACAGGTCCTACTCATTCTCCAGGAGGGAGGAATATACAAAATGTTGAATATCAGGGGGTGAGAATCTTAGGGATGGTCCTGGAATTCTGCTTACAAAAGTGACTAAATAAAAAAGAGGAATAATAAGCCTTATATAATGGTGTCTTGATGTTAAAAGATTTGAAGATACCATTCTTTTAAGTTTTCCTATTAATTGGGATGTGGAAGCTTTCACATCCCAGAAAAAGTTTCAGGGGGTGCCTGGGTGGCTCAGTCGGTTAAGCATTTGACTTCAGTTCAGGTCATGATCCCAGGGTCCTGGGATCAAGCCCTGTGTCGGGCTCCCTGCTCAGTGGGGAGTCTGCTTGTCCATCTGCCCCTTACCCCACTAGTGGTCTCTCTCTCTCTCAAATATATAAATAAAATCTTTTTTTAAGATTTTATTTATATATTTGAGAGAGAGAGAATGAGAGAGAGAGAGAGAGCATGAGAGGGGGGAGGGTCAGAGGGTGAAGCCGACTCCCAGCTGAGCAGGGAGCCCGATGTGGGACTCGATCCTGGGACTCCAGTATCATGACCTGAGCTGAAGGCAGTCACTTAACCAACTGAGCCACCCAGGCGCCCTAAATAAAATCTTTTTAAAAAAGGAAAACGTTTCAGTGTGGGTGGGAGTGAAGGAGGGGAAGGACAATTGTGAGAGAAAAAGAACTGACTTAACATCTTAACATGTAACATGATTCAGGCACATCTATTTCAGTGAAGTGCATCCCTGGAAGACTATGGAAATTGAATTCCCTTAAAACTATCTGTGCTCCTGCAAGTCTTCATATACCCTCCTGACAGAAGTATTTTGTGGTCTGAAGGCTACTGATACAGTCTGTCTGAGGATGGTCGCTTATACCAAACACTGGCAGTCACCTGACATCATGACTTGCCTCCAGTCATTTCTTTGAGCTGCTGCAATAAGATGATGTAGTTGCTGAAATGAAAAGGCTTCCACACCCCACCCCTCCCATGCCATATTGTCTGTCCCTTCAGATTCCTTGGCCATTTCCTCAAAGGCATCTCAAATAGTCTCCAAACTCTCATTTTATCAGCCAGCCACATACTTTCTTCATTTTTTTTTTTGCTTTAGTTTCTGTAAAAGATCCAGCATTATCACTTTCATACATCATGTCGGCCATTAAAGGTCAAAATATATGACAGAAACAAAGACCAAGAGTTAGAAACTACATGCTGCAGAATCCACTCATCTCCAATGATGACGGTAGCATGGTAGAGAAAGTTCATTGGCCAAGTGTGTAAAGTACCATGCTTCCATCTGCTGAAATTGAACAAGAAAGTACTAGTTTCCATTGGCTGAAATCACAAGTGCAGCCAAATCATGGGGAAACATGAATGTAAATGTGCTCAAATGAACATTTAATCAACCTTTTGTGTTGGCACGTTTCCATCAGGATTTATGCACATACGTGTGTTTGTGTGTGTGTCTGAGGACTAGGTTGATATTAGTAACTTTATGGCAAGTCAGGCTGCATGAATGGTGTTAAAATAAGCATAGGTGTTTAGATGGAAGCATCACTGAGTTGAAAGTGACAAGTGACATAAGAAGAGACACAGTGGGGAAACAGTGAATGAAGCTGAGTCGCGTTGGTGCAGCAGTAAGAGGAGATCCTAAAGGAGAGAACCTGAAGCTGAGGGAGTGTTACAGTTACCTAACCAATAAAATTAGTCTGGAACCTGAAAAATCTTCCAATTCCTAAACACTAGTGCCATCTCTAAGAAGTCTGGTTGTTCTATATTTTGGAAATATTTCCAGTTCCCTTATTGCTATGTGAATTCTTAAAATAAATCTTCAGTTTTGAATCTAACTGGGTCAATTTCTAGTCCTTCTGACAAGGATACTGCTTTAGAAGTTTTTCTTTTTAAAATAGCTTAATATACTTTGTACCAAAACATATTAATTTGATTGCTATGTATTTTAAATTATAAATGCCTTAACCTACTTCATAAAGATATGATTTCATTTTCTGAAATGTGTGTTTCTGTGTATGGAAAAATGTCTGGAAAATATGCCAAAATATTATCCACAGTTAATTCTGGGATTATGCATTTTTTAATCTAAATTTGTCCTTTTTGTTTTGTATTTTATTTATTTTTTTAACAACCAGTTAGTATGGCCAACTCTGCCTCAAAAACAAATCTGTGTTGTTTTGAAGTAAAAAAGCCATTCTAAAATGCTACTAATTTAAAAAAAAGTGCACAAGAACTTTTTATAAAAATATGCTTCATAGAGAAATTATGTATTTTTAAGCAAAACATTCTGACAAAATAGAATTACCCCATTAAACTACAGGCCTCTAATAAAAGGATCTCTTCTGTGTTGTTCTCTGTGCTCCCGTGTCTAGAAAGATACTTGTCATGAAACAGGTGCTCAACATATGTTTGTTACATGAACAATCCTCTTCATATAAAATAACCAAAATATTAACATATCTACTTAATATCATCATCATTGTACATTTATTAATAATTTCTGACTTGATAAGGAAGGCTAAATGTAGAAAATCTTTTAGTCTGTGCCTTCATATTCCTTTCTCAAGTACACAAAGCAATATAGGAAATAATCTCAAATAAATGAAATATAATTAAAAGGCTACCCATTGTTTACCCAGAAAAAATCATGAGCAAGAGCATTGCAGATAGTCCACTCATGATGATTAATTGCCATCTTGAAGTCCGTAGTGTAAAGGATGACTGCTACCTCCCATGTTGATTAAGTTTGTCAAGCACATTCTTTTCTACTCTTACTTCATAAATTAGCCCTCCTTGGAAAAAGCTTTTTTGCCCAGCTTTAGTTGGAAATGAATATGAACATTTACCCACTAGAGGAGTGGTTCTCAACTCTGACTGGACATTAGAATCACAGGGGAGTACACAGTGCTGATGCGGGGCTCCACCCCAGACCAATGCGACCACAATGCTAGGGATGCAGGCTGGAAACTCTGTGGTGGGGAGTGGTGTTGTTTTCATCTCTGCTGCAATTTAGTGTGCAGCCAGGATGGAGAAACTTTACATTAGATCGTGAGCTTCTTAAATTTAAGAACCATGTCTTATTCCCTTTTTATCCCAGTGCCTACCAGTACTTATATAGGGCCTCTTAAAAGTCGTAGTCCCATATAAGCTTTAATAACTTTAGAAGTATAAGTGATAAAAAAAAAAAAGAAGAAGTATAAGTGATACTAATTTACATGCCTCTTGTGAAAGCTTAATTATATTTCAACTTCATAAATACTTATTTCTAGAACTTTTGATCAACAGACTTTTTTTTTAAAGATTTTATTTATTCGAAAGAAAGTGAACGAGAAAGAGAGAGCAGGAACGAGGGGAGGGGCAGAGGGAGAGGGAGAAACAGACTTCCCGCTGAGCAGGGAGCCTGGCACAGGGCTCCATCCCAGGACCCCGAGGTCATGACCTGAGCTGAAGGCAGACACTTAACCAACTAAGGCCCCCAGGTGCCCCCATCCTCATTTTTAAAAAATTCTTTTCTCTTTTTGCTGTTCAGCAAAAGGGAGAGAGAGAATCTTAAGCAGGTTTCATGCCCAGCATGGAGCCTGACGCAGGGCTTGATCTCACCACCCTGAGATCATGACCTGAACCAAAACCAAGAGTTGGACACTGAACCAATTGAGCCACCCACCCACCCCGATCAACAGTCTTCTAATTTCAGTTTATTGATTTAGTCTTTCTGAATAAAGGTGGCAAACACTGCCTAAAATTTATTAATTAACTAATTAAATCATTAATTTATTTCATTAATAAAAGTATTCATTAAAAATATTCAAAATATGTTATTTATAATATAATGTAAAATATATAAATATACTTATTCAAAATATAAAATCAAAAACGTGTAGAAGAAATAAAAGTAGGGGTGCCTGGGTGGTTCAGTTGGTTAAGCTGCCGGCTCTTGATTTCAGCTCAGGTCATAATCTCAGGGTCCTGGGATAGAGCCCTGGAGGGGCCACTTACCCTGCTCACACACACACACTCTCTCTCTCTAAAATAAATAAATAAATCTTAAAAAAAATAATGAACTTTTTTCAAATTTTCTTATTTGGAGGTTTGTAGTATTTATACATGTGCAAATATTAAAATTTAAAACTACACTAAAACTTTAGGAACTTGCTCAATGGTAAGGGAACAATAACTGTATAGTTGACTCTATCAGAATGTTGAAATCCACTATCCATCAAAGGTCTTGTTTCAGTTTTTTTCTCACGTAAAGGTAGGAATGGTTTTGGCTCCATTTAAAGGAAACAGTGGTTTAAGAAATAAAATTTATTTTCACCTAACAAGAAGTCTGCAGTTCCGTAGCTGCTGACATTTGAGTTAGCGGCTCCACAACCTGAGGGCGGCACTCAGCTTTTCCACGGGACTGCAAGAGGGCTTCCATAGTACCAGACAACACATTCACATTCCTGGCAGAAAAGGTGGGGCCAGGACATTGCCAAGGGTGTGAGTAATATTTTTGTCAGAAAAAAATATATCCTTTCCCCAAATCCCCCCAGCAGAGTTCCACTTAGGTTTTATTGGCTCAAGACAGCTATAACATGCAGCCACCCTCTAGTTACAAGGGTTCCTGGGATATTAAGTATTTAACTTTTCCATGTTCTGTTTTGTTGGCAGGCAACAGAGGAACATTGGACATGGGTGAGCTAGCCAAAAGTTCCTGGCATCCCTCGTCTTATTATGTATTTCTCACCTTCTTTCTTCTACTCTATCTATTAGGTGTGAATTCAACTGCTTCTAAAGCCAAGGGATTTAGATAATATTCTTTTTTTCTTCTAAAAGAATAAACAAACAAACAAAATTCTTCTTTTAAGATACTCTTTCCCAGTAGTAAATACTCAGTCACAAATTTGCTTGTTCAATTAAGGGGGAAAATTTTATTCTCCTCTAATGATGGAACCAATATGGTTAAAAAAAAAAAAAGTCATTAATGAAAGTAGCTGGGTATCTCTCTGCAAAGTGCCATCAGTGAGAAGCATTCAATGGGAAAATGAATAACTTCTAGCTAATGTCTTATGGAGACATTTCATTTTTCTTTAGATTAAACTACATCATAGGCTATTGTACTTTTTAAAGTTCTATTTTTCAAGTCTCATAGAAAGCTTTACTTTGACCTTGCCCTCATTCTTTAGTGTCTGCTTTTGAAACTTTATATTTTACTGTTTCCTCCGGAATGGGATTTCAGACACAATCCTAAATTTTAGTTGTCAGACTTTTTCTTTTTTTCTGGCAAGACTATGGTTCTTACCCTCATCCATTAGTCATTGTACAGAATTGAATGTTTGGGTTTTTTTTTTTTTTCTTTTAGTCCTGTTTCTAAAGAAAGACATTCCAGAATGTACCAGTTTTATAAATACATTTTCAAAAAGCAGCAAAAAATAAAACAAAACAAACTCTTAAACATACAGCGCATTTTCTACTGGAAAAAGTTTAGCCTATTGGCATAGTAATACATATATACATATATACATATATATATATATTCAGATAAGAACCAGCTGTATTTGTTAAATTTATCATTATTGATAGGATTAAAACATGTTATAAGATACTTTCAGTAGTTTAAGTCACTGTTATTGTCTATAATAAGTATTGATAAGTAGGAGTAGAAAAGAGAGCCTTCCAAATTTAGAACCTACCAAAACTTTCAGAGTTTGGGTTCCATAAACACTGATGCCTAGGAAATATAAGTTTGTGGTTTTAAGGCTTTCCTAACTGCATTTGCTTGAGTTAAACATAAATTAATCAGAATTCTTGTATGCATATCTCTTGTTAATTTGGGGGTCTAAATGTACTCCTATGGCATAACTGAGGTTTTATTGACACTGTTGATGTATTCAATCATGTGTTTACTCATTCAGGAAATATTTACTGGGCACTATCTGATGTGCCTGAAACTGTGCCAAGTACTGGGATCCTGGGTACTGGGTACATCAGTGAACCAGAGAGAGTGGTCTCTGTACTCATGAAAAAAAAAAAAAAAGACAAAAGACAATGTATAAGTAAGCAAACAAAGCCAGACTTAATTGTAAATTGTAATAAGTAAGCATGATGGAGAACAAGACCCTACCGTTGACTGAATAACAAGTTAAAGTTTTTTTGAGATGGGAGTGTTTAAGAAGAGATCTGACCAACAAGAAGTAAAAAGTGATGCAAACATTAGGGGGAGAGATTATTCCTGGCAGATGGAACAGGGCACCAGAGATTCCAGAAGTGTAAATGGGGTTGGTTGGTACCTTTAAGAAGCAGAGGGAAGGGGCGCCTGGGTGGCTCATTTGGTTAAGTTTCTAACTCTTGGTTTCAGCTCAGGTCATGGTCTCAGGGTAGTGATCTCAGGGTCATGGGATGGAGCCCCAAATCAGGCTCCACATTTAGCGTGGACTCTGCTTAAGATTCTCTCTCCCTCTCCCTCTGCCCTTCCCCCACCCCCACTTTCTCTTCCTCCCCCCCCCCCCAAATAAAGAAATACATCTTTAAAGAAGAAGAAGAAGGAAGGGGAGGAGGAGGCGAGGGAAAGCCAGTGTGTCTGGAGCATTTTGAGCAAAAAGAATATGTATATATGACATGAGGTTAAAGAAGAGGCTGGTGGTCAGATCATGTAAATTCACATCAAGTCATTCTAAGGATTTGACATTTTGTCCCACATGGAATTTGACATTTCTTCCCACAAGGAAGCCATCAAAGGACTTTGGACAAGGTAGACAATATGATCAGGTTTTATATTTTTTTAAAGGTTGTATGGAAAATGTATTGGTGGGAAACAAAACAAACACAAAGCGGAATTTCTCACAAGAATTCTGCAAATGTTACATATTCTTCTTTATTGGGAAGAGGGAAATCAGGTGAAATTACTGCAGCTCTCCAGTGGGACAGCGAGAGCAGCTCGGGCTGGAGCGGTAGCCATGATGGTGCAGAGAGGTCGACGGGTATTTTGGACACAAGGAACAGGACATACTGAAAGACGAAGTGAATATGAGGAAAAAACAGGAATGACAGTTGACTCAAGCTGGCTTGAGGAGAAGGAGAGGAAAGAGAGATCTTTCCAGAACCTCTGGAAAGAGAGATCAAGAATGTAGTTTTGCAAAAGGGAACTAACACACATGATCCATGCAAACTCCTGCAGCTTATATATCAAAATTGGAACAATGCAAAGATTAGCACGACCCCCTCCCATGCTGGCGCACACATCGGTGAAGTACTGTATAATTAAAAAAAAAACAAAAACAAAAAACAACCTCACGCTCTTAAAAGGAAAAGTATAAAGAAAAAAACAAACTAAAATAAATAGCATTACTAAGAAAGACTAAAGGAGTAACATCAAGTATATTACCTTATACACTAAACACAAATTAATTCAAGTCTCTTACAGAAAGACAAGATGTCAAATTTGGTTTTAAAAAAAAAGTTACCTGTTATGTACAACAAACACACTTAATGTGATAAATAAAGTTAGAAAAGACAAGGATGATCAAAGAGATACTTAGAAAAGTGAATAAAAAATCAGGAGTGGCAAATATTAGTCAAGGTGAAATATAAGATAAGACACTAGGACAGAGAGACAATATGTTATGATACAAGGTGTAATCATGAAGGAAATACAGCAGCCACGAGCCTGTGCATCAAACAACATGGAAACTACACTCATATAAAAAATAACTATTAGAAATATCTATCAAGAGAATATGATAAAATACTTTTGCGATGGGAGATTTTAATATACCTCTTTCAGCCTCTATCATATCTGGAAGATAAAAAAGGGAATGCCAATTAGTAATTAATAATTCTATCAAAAATGTTCAGATTATCTATGTTAAGACTCAGACGTGTCCACATGGAGACATCGGGTAGGCAGTTCAGGACTGAGAATAACACCTTTGTGACGCTTCTTCGACATATAGAGTTTCTATGGCCACCTATGCATTTACATGATAGGTGATGATTTTTTAATAACAGATTAGAGACTGACATTTGTCTGACCAGGTCTTGCCTGTTTCAGTTCCATTACAATGGGACGAAAGTTTTAAGACATTAAGAGATCATTTAAGAAGGGTTTTTTTCTTTTTACTCCTTTATTATCGAATCAAGAAAATCTTAAGCAATAAGCAGATATTACATGCACTCTTCACAGTCCCCTGGCAAAGGTGACATTTCTTCAAAGTCCAAGTACCCTAGACACCTAACCTCACCTAGCTTACTTGGTCCTTGGGCAAACACATAAAACTGCTTTGCTAACAGCCCGCAGACAGGCTTGCCGGCAATTACCTAGCAATGTCTTGAATGCGGTAATATGTTCAAACTTGTTTTATTACCTTTCCGGGGGCAGAAACCAAGACCCCAAGTGACATCCAATTATAATTCTTAATTCATTTGAGGCATGTTCAATGCTGACATCAAATCACAACATCCTTAACCTCACTTGGGTGCCAAAAGACAAGATTTTCTTCTATTCTCTAAAATAAACTTCAAGTAGCAAATATACATAATTGGCTAGATAAAGAGGAATTTCTCAGAGGAATTTGCAATATGTGTAATTTGTCTTCTCTCCTTGTTACAGTATGTATAATTTGTCTTGTGGGAAATGAATGGGAAAAGGGCACAGGGGTCTTTTTGTAACTTGGTTATTAGTCACAACTTATTAATACCATATTCTTCCCAAGAGAGATGAGTAACACCATAGCCCCATGATGTCAGAGGCTCGGAAGGGACTCCCGTAACATCAAGTACTGCGGGTAGAATAAGATGAAGATACTGGTCATGGATGAAAGGGAAAGGCTGATTAAAAATAATTCTAAGATGTTCTAAGAAAACTCAGAATAAGGATCACCTTTAGGAAGAGAAATTAATTCAATTTAAAACAAATGGAATGTTTTTCCCAAATGTGAATATCCATCGAGTAGCTGGAAGTATGGGAGGTGTTCAGAAGACCGACTAACAGGGAGAGTTATTATTTGGGTTTAATTCACACAGAGGCAAGGATGTTTATGAGTGTTAACTGAGTGCCTTTTTAGAAAATGTATTTTCTTTTTTTTTTTTTAAGACTATTTTGGAGAGAGAGAGAGAACTCGAGTGAGGGAAGGGGCAGAGGGAGAGAAATTTCAAGGAGACTCCCTGCTGAGTGTGGAGCCCAACTTGAGGCTGGATCCCAGGACCCATGAGATCATGACCTGAGCCAAAACCAAGAGTCAGACGCTTAACCAACTGAGCCACCCAGGTGCCCCTAGAAAATGTATTTTCTAGTTATTGAAATTATTTAACTGATACTTTATTGTCTAAGTTTGTGTCTTAGAAAGAAAATATTTATATAAATTGTAATAATCTTAGTAAATACTTAAAACAAAATGTTTAAATAATTATTCCTGTTAGATGCTAGGTCATTCAGGTTGGTGAAAGAACCCTTGAAAATAAACTAGATTTTAAACTTACTTTTATTTTTATAGTATCTACATTTAAAATAATGTGTATGCATACACACACACACACACACACACACGTTTAGGTAGAAATAATAGAAATAATATAAAAGCCTTTGCAAATATTTCTTAGGTTAAAGAAAAGATAACACAGGGAATTTTATGTAAAAGTGATGATTTGTTTATCAACTGTTCATTTCTAATTTTATTCAAAGAGTCTTGATCTCCCTGTCTGCCTCCATTCCTACATACGGTATCTATATCCCTGCCCTCTGCCCAGGAACACTACAAGAGACTAGAGCCACTGTGTGGTGGTGTTCCACAAGGATAACAAAGGGCCAGAACTTCTCCCTGTCCTGCCAACTCCATCCTTCCCACATCTTTTTCCACTTTTCCAGGCTCAGAATCCCTACCTAGTCTCTGAAAGAAGAAAAAACTGGTTCCACAAGTTTGCATCTAGTGTCTCCTCCCTTTTAAGACTTGTTATTGCTTAGGACTGGGGGAGCCCTGGGGAAAAGGAACAGTGTTTGTGCCCCAATGATGGAGAAAATGAGGAGGGAATATTCATACCCCTATTAGGCCATACTCGTAGCAGGTTTTCTTTTTCTCTTACAATAAAAGATGCTAAGCAGGGCTCTTCTCCCCCTGCTTAAAAGATCTTTAAAAGTAAGAATCATGTCTTATCCAAGCCAATTTGTGTTTAGTGAGTGAGTATATAAGTGAATGAGTAAGTGAACAAATTTTTATTCTTAGGTGTGGGGGTGGGGGCTAAAGATGTTTGAATAGGACTTTTACAGTTTACAAGTTTTTCAATGTACATTTTGTCACTTAATTCTTGATAGAATTGCATAAGTTAATTTTTTTTAAGATTTTACATACTTATTTGACAGAGAGAGAGAGAGAGAGATCACAGGCAGAGGGAGGGAGAGAAAGAAGCACACTCCCAGCTGAACACGGAGCCTGACTCGGGGCTCGATCCCAAGACCCCAGGACCATGACTCCAGCCGAAGGCAGACACCCAACTGACTGAGCCACCCAGGCACCACAGTAATTTTAGAGATTAAAAAAATCTAAGATAATTGTAAAGTCAAGACAGGATTCCAGGTCTTCAGACTCCAACTAGTTGCCATTTTCACCCTATTACTCTGTGTCTTTAGAAGAATGAGAGAAATTCAAACAATGATGTCCACTGCTAGAGAAGGAGGATGTTTATTAAAGGAGGCACATAGAGTAGGCCAATAAAGGCTGTGAAAGCTGGTGGAAGAAGCCACTCATTCAGTTAGACTCCAGTTGTGCTTCCTTCCTCTTATTGGCGGTTCCTGAACTGCCTCAGGGGCTACATGACCTGAGGCTATAGGACTCAGATGCCCACTGTCTTCACTGCCTTGTTCTGTTGTTGTCCACTCCAAGCAGTAAGCGCTTTACTTTACTGATTGCCTGCCCCACCTCACCCCATAAAAATTCTTTGGAAGACCCGTATAAACCCCTCTTGTGGACCTGGCATGACTACAGCCACTCCCAATCCCACTTCAGAGTAACAGTAATACCTGATCCCAGGTTCCCTAGGCCATGCCCTGGTTTTAATGTTTGTAATACTAACTGCCAATTATTAAGAACTTCCTATGCTAAATATAGTGCCGATCCCATTAAGTGTTTAACTCTTGACCCTCCAATATGACTATGGCATTTACATTATAATTATCACTTTACTGTCAAAGGAACTAAGATCAGGAAAATGGGATGACTTAGCTAAGGGCAGTGACTCGGTTATTCAGCAAAGGAGCTGCATGTCAACTTCAGGTCTCACTGATGGCAAAGCCCAGGTTCTTCTAGAGCATCAGGTACCTGGTGTAAATACTCTGTCTTCAGTGAGTCCTTCTTGGTAGTCATATCTAGAACAACACCTGCCCCCAGTCACTCCTTGTTCTTTTACCCTGCCTTGTTTTTCTTCATACCACTGATCACTGATGAGTTGATTTGTTTACCATTTGTCTCCATAACTAGAATTTACGCTCCCAGAGAGCAGGGACTTAACCATTTTTGTTTGTCGCTGCCTTCTCCATTGTATAAGGCAGAGTCTGGTAATAGTTGTATTTCAATCAATATCTTTTTAAAATATATGAATGTATATTTCCAGAACACTAATTCTAGAACACTATTTCAGTTCCTAAGAACAGGTCCCTTGATATTTTCCCTGTGAGAATGAGGGCAAAATTATATAGAAAAATTAAGAAAAGATGCCAGAGGCAAACAGCAAGAGGATTAACTAACGTTCTTGGCATTATGCATACATTTACATGTTAGGGTATTCCAGCCCCATATTACTAACTGATTTCCTAATCAGCTTATGATGCTACAACAAATATTCTCCAAATCTCGATGGCTCACAATAGGAAGCATTTATTTCCTGCTCACTTTACATGAAGTCTATAGTTGGTGGCAGCTCTGCTGGGCCTCATTTAGCTAGCTCTATGTATCTTCACATTCTTGGTCCCAAGCTAAAGGACAGCCACCATCTGAACCATGCTGTTCTCATAACAGAAAGCGGATGCTCAAAGAGGGACATGGGCAATCCACAGAAGCACATTCAATATTATGTCTATTCATATTCCATTAGCCAAAGCTGGTGGCATGATCAAGCCAATGTCAATGGGAAAAAACAATACATATAAGAGTTGAGGGCAAGATCAGGGAGAAATAAGTAATGCAATATAGTACATAGGTATTATATTTCTAGATCACTATATCTAAGATCTTTTCCTTCACCAGTCACACAAGTTTATAAACGACCCATCTTATATTTTTTATCAAGCTTTTTCTTCCCCAAGTACACATCACTTGTTTCTATTGAATGTTCTCCAGATTTTAATTATTCTTTTTTTCCCAAATTTGTGCAAACTGTGACTTTTATTATGAATTACTAAGTTCCTAACTCAAATTTGGTCTCATCGACAAATTTAATCTTATTCAGTCAAATATGACCGAAGTCCATGAAAACCAAGGTCATTAAAAGGAATTTTTCTGTTTTTTTTTTGAACACAGAAATCTCATAAGATGACTTTTCCATAACAAAATCAATAGAGTATTTGATTCTTTAGCTGTAAAATACCCAACCTGCTTAGTCAGAGAAAATGAAATCTTAGACTTCCTTAAGTATCATGACAATTTTGCTGTTCTTAGAATTTATCAATATTTCATTATGATATTCTTCTCTGCAGGAGAACCTAAGAAAAATATTCTATTAATCATGGAGATATTAAAACTATCTGTCACTTGTAGTGTGCATATGTAATAAAGTAATCAGATAAAATTGATATCAGAGACAAATGGTCCACATTAAAAATGTCTGCTCGAAGTTCTGAAATTGCTCCTTTTATGATGATTTCAATAACTAAACCTCTCAATTTGCAAATGAAGATAAATGCTAAGATAATTTTTTAAACCCTGAATTATAAAACAGAACAAAGAGAGACCTAAAGTGACTAACAGTGTAGCAGCTGAAAAAAATGCTTCCAAACTTTTCAAGACAAATATTTTTAACCTACTGGCTATTTTCTTGGACATTTACTTTAAATTCTCCATAATTTTATTTAAAATGAAACTAATGGAAGCATGAAATATGTGAACTTAAGCAGATCTGTGTGTGTGTGTGTGTGTGTGTGTGTGTGTGTTTCAGTTTAAATTTGTATATTTGGGGCATCTGGGTGTGGGTGTGGCTCAGTCGGTTAAGCGTCTGCCTTTGGCTTGGGTCATGATCTCTGGGTTCTGGGATGGAGCCCCACGTTGGCTCCCTGCTCAGTGGGGAGTCTGCTTCTCCCTTTGCCTGTTCCCCCACACCCTACCCCCTGCTGCTCATACTCTCTGTCTCTCCCTCTCTCTAATAAATAAAATCTTAAAAAATCCTCAGTCTCCATAGATATTGGGTGTGCCCATGATCTTTAGAGAGTCTGAAAACGGTCTTTTTTTTTTTTTAACTCTGATTTGTCCAGGGCTGACTGTTGAAACTTAAGGCAGATAATGATCTATCTAATTCCTAAAGAAATGTAGGCAAGAGCAGCTTACATAACCTTTCTTTGGATTTGGATGTATGTTCCACAGCTTCTAGTATTAGGAGAGCTTGATCAGTATTCTCTCACTGGTATTTGAGTTTCCTTTCTTTTTCTTCTATGTTGCAATCAGTGGAGAAAAACTAAATTTTCTTTTATATATATGAAGGCATTTATGTCAATCCATGAGCCATGATTGTGTCAAACTAATAGACAAAGGTACTGAATTTGTGAAAATGCTTTGTCCATACTAATGTTTTTTCAAGTAAGTTTCTGCATCTAACAATTAATTTTATCATTGTGATATATAACATATTCCCTATTTTCAGAGCTCTATTTAAAGTACAGATGACCCTCAAAGGAGGTAAGTGCTTTGACTCTCATCCTATATTCTAAGCAAAGAGGAAGCACATAGAGAAAAATAATTGGGGGAAATGGTGTTTTTATTCTCTGTGTTCAGAACTAAATGGTACATTTCTAGTTTTTTGTAACTTCATGTTGCTTCATTAGTAGTTTTTTAAAAGAGAAAATTCATTTAAGCCATTGGTCTTTGAGTACATTTACATTCTGACATGGAACTAGACTGGACATAGGGCAATCATCAGGGTAGGGCTGAGCATAGCATGATGCTTCTTACCCACTTTTTTTTTTTTTAAGCCAGATCAGACTGCAATAAAAGAGAATGTAAGATCTAAAAGGGTAAAAACCAAAAACCAAACTGCAAGTACAAGTCATTCCTTATAATGGTTCTAGTTTCTCCAGCAATGCAAGATGGGACCAATCATTGTAACAACAATAGGAAATTGCATGAATGGCTCTTCAGGGATGCAGTAGCGTGCACATGGTACACACAGCAGTATCCTTGATGCGGAGCTTCAGAAATCAATAATATAGACCTGGAATAGCAGCAGAATCTTTAGGGGGCATGGTAGGCAAAACTGCTCCTTTGGAGTTAGCAAAAAGAGGAGATATCACAACTGTTAGTAGACGAAATAAAGGAGATAAGTAGAAAAAAGATGCATGGATTGTTCAAGCCAATCCACATGTACATGTGAAGAAACTGAAGAGGGCTAGAGTTCTCAGAAGAATATGGATTTGTAAACTTATTTTTACTCTAAGACCACTATAGTGCCAAAGAAAAGAAAGTGAATAATACTAGAAAAAGAAACAACAGCACATCCCAAAATAATTGTTAAACAAAATAAGATTTGGGTAGCCTAGGATCTTCCAGAATAAGACTATATGAGGGTGTGATGAGATAAATTGTCTAAAGGAGTTGGAGAGACCACCGAAAAATAATTATAAGTAGAAAGGGATAAAAAGAAGAGGCAATCCTATGTATAGTAAAGCTGGGAAAGGGGTGGTATAGAAGAAAACATACCAAAAGCATGAACCCATTATGGGTCTTCCATCATTGGAAAAGCTAAGCTCAAGCGATCAAAAGCATGCGTATGTCTATAAAGCACTTTTTTGAATTAGCACTATACCAAGCACTACAGAGCACGAATAAATGACAGGTACTCTCCCCTCTAGTCTTGCAGGTGATAGCAGCAGCTGGCTATAGGGCCCCGAGGAGCACACAGACAAGAACACATGGTAAAGTAGGGCAGATTACAAAGAAGGAGTAAAAATAGAAAAATCTTATCACAGTAAGGTCAGGAAACATGAACTTCAACAGATAGGAAAGATAAAGTGTTCTGGAAATATATAAACCTTACATATAAATAGTTGGGACCTTTCTTATTGTTATTAAATATAAACATTCTTTTAGTCCCTTTTAATCCCTCTCTGATCAAAAGCATTACAGAGCTACTGTATAGCCTAAAATATATATATATATATATATTTTTTTAGAATGAAGAGATTTCTGACAATTGGATAAAACTTATATAGTAAACTTTCTAAAACAAAAGTAATATATTGAATCTGAAAAAAAATAGAGCCTGGCAACATTTCATACACTGTAAAACTTATGAAGAACAAAAAAAAAAAAGAAATCATGAAAAAATTGTTAATATCCATGAAGAGGACAGAATCCTGGGTAAAAACAAACCAAGATTTATTTTGAAAATCCTGTCAGTCTATGAATCTTCTATAAACATGTCTTTGATTTTTTTTTACAAACTTAATCATTTATTTTAACTTCATCAAATATATTTTAATAGTAGATTGGTCACCACCAGACTGGTATGGTAAAATTGTTCCTGATTTTAGGATGAGGAAACTAAACAAAATTTCAAGTGTAAATACAGTATCTTTCAATGTTAAAGCACACAACATATCTCAGATTCATGACCTCCTTTGAATGTATAATAAGCATTTAGGTAGATAGATCCATACTTCTTACTAAGAGGAGCAGAAATCTGAGCCAAACCAGAACTCTGAACCACAGGAACCTGGAAGGCAGTCTCTAACCCTCATATAGGCTCATCCCCACATGTACCCCATTTACTTGTGATGCAGACAAATCCTTCCTCTGAAAATGTATGTTCATCTCTAAAAACTTTTCCGTTTTTCTCTTTACATAATTCTGCTTCAAATACTCTTTTTTTTAAACTTTTTTTTATTTATTTATTCATGAGAGACAGAGTGAGAGAGAGAGAGGCAGAGGGAGAAGAAGGCTCCCAAGGAGCAGGGAGCCCGATGCGGGACTCGATCCCAGGACCCTGGGATCGTGACCTGAGCCGAAGGCAGACGCTCAACCATCTGAGCCACCCAGGCGCCCCTCAAATACTCTTTTGATAGGATTTTATTCATGGATACGTCCCTGACAATGCTAAGGAAAAATCCATTCTGTTTCCCTCACTGAAAAAATTGAGTATTTATCATGACACCATCATAGAAGATCTGTGGGAATTTTTACATCAAAATAAAGCCCTTTGTAACGAAGAATCTTTATAAGCACTGTGGAAGTCTAAGTCCAGCATAGTTAATTACTGAGAAGTTTCTCCCACTGTCAACTATTTTAGCCAAGATAACATTAGATTCTTAACTTGTTTCAATTTCATAATCTGTTAAAAGTTTTCTAGATATAATTCTTCTTTATTAAATGAATGAATGTATCTAGGTTATCAGATGGGAGCTTATATTTTATAAGTATTCCTTGTGATATTTCCTATCACAAAAGTCTTATGTTTTCAAGAATCGAAGTGTTATTTACACTGAAAAATTAATTCAAATTTTTAAGGGTTTCCCAGTGCTTTTGGATAATATCTTTAACATTGTTTATAAAAAATCACATTTTATGCCCTAATATAAAAGGCAGTACTATCCTAGAAAATAAAGAGAATAAGAAGCATTTTAAAAAATTCACTTTTTATAAATATAGGAGATGCATCTGTGAATCAGAATGATAATAATGTGAGTAAGGACTTCTAACTTCAGAGAAGGCAAAATGGTGGAAAGTAAACAGGGAAGAAGGATGGATACCTCTGGCTGCAGAGCTCAGACCAACCTGACAGAATTCCAAGGTTGGGTATCACAAATCAGGATCTCTCAAGGGAGACATCAGAATGTGTGAGCTAACTGGGGGAGCCTCCATGAACTAATATGGCAACAAAATATCAGGGTAAGGCTGAACAAAGAATTCCACTGACATGCTGCATTTTTAGGAAGCATTTAGTCAGTGAGGCAGAGCAAAAGATAGCGACATAAATGTAGGCAGACCCACAGCTGTTCATTTGTGCTGGGTAGTGAAAAGAACAACCCAACCACACTATAAACTGTTCAGTCCTATAAATAACTGGCTTAGGATGAGAATCTCACTTGAAGATAACACAGGGTCAAAAACTAATCAGCATTGGTTCTCATCAAATATAGTATCACATGAAGGAGAAAAGAAACAGGAAGAGCAAATGACAATGGACACTCAGCAAAATAATCTTGCCACAGAGCAGATGACAAAAAATATTGTCTTAAATTAAAATTTAAATGAAGTGGTTAGTTATATAAAGCAACTACTCAAATAAAAGATACAAAAGATTATACAACATGAGACTATGTAACAAAGGAGTGAAACACAAACTAAAAGAGCTTAGGAAAGGAGCAGACCATCCATTACAGAAATGGAGGCTACTCTGGCATAATTACATAGGACATGACATAATTACATAATTTTAAAGATATTATCCAAAAATATGGCAAGGAACATGGAGCATAATATTGAGGACAGAAAGCAAAATGGAATGGAGATAAAGAGTTAAAACAAAATGAAATAGTCAAAGAGGACTACAGAAAAAAATATCACTGTGTAATCAAACATATACATAGATGGTTTCCCTAAAGATGAGAATCAAAATAATGAAATATAACAATTACCAATATAACATAAGAAAATTTTCCAGAAAATAAAAGGAACATTGGTAAATCCAGAGATAGAGCACAGCTTGTCCGAGGAAAAAAAAATGGATATAAAATGACAAATTTTATTACAAAATAATAAAATCAATGGACTTTAAAGGTAATGAAAGAATCCTTTAAATGTACAAGTATAAAGATTAAGATACTTATAAATGGGGCACCTGGGTGGCTCAGTTGGTTAAGCGACTGCCTTCGGCTCAGGTCATGATCCTGGAGTCCCGGGATCGAGTCCCACATCGGGCTCCCTGCTCAGCAGGGAGTCTGCTTCTCCCTCTGACCCTCTTCCCTCTCGTGCTCTCTATCTCTCATTCTCTCTCTCTCAAATAAATAAATAAAATCTTTAAAAGAAAAGATACTTATAAATGGTAAATCAAGCTAGTTTCCACAAGCTCCACAGGAACACTAGAAGACAGTGGAGTAATGCCTATGATGTTCTCAAAGACAGTGTCTCAGTAATTTTACCACCACCCAATTCTCATGTAAGAATAAAAACAATGACTTTACACATGCAAAAACTCGGTATACAGGGCCTATGAATTCTTCTCGAAGAAACCATTCAAGAGTAAATTTTAGCTACCCAAGAAATAAATGGAGACAAAGTAGAAAAAAGAAAAACAAAACAAAAAAACAACAGACACAAAATAACAACTAGTGATGAATGTTAATTCCCTTTAACTCTAGTACTAAGACTAAACAGTTATTGAGATTATAGTTACAGACAAAATGTTATCAACCCTGACAGGATTCTTTCACTTCCTTGATCTCTTTCTATATTAGGTAGAAGCATGTAAAAAATCCTTGAGTGCACAGGTGAACATCAAAGATGAAGAACCAGGGAGATAACTTGAGATAAAATTATAAAGAGGTCATACTCTGTTTGGATTACCAGGAAAGAAAAGAAACCTTGTAGGGCTCAGGTAGAAGGCTCTTACTGAAATCAAGCCTGTTTATTTGTTTATGTGCCCCTTATAAATCCTTTTCAGAAACTGAGCCTTATGACTGGTGTATGGGGCACCCCCATATGAAGGAGTTTTCTAGAGCACAACTTGGTTAGGCACCAAGCACACTCTCATATTGGCTGTTTCCAGGGCTTCTGAGAAGTGAAATTCCAGTTTACTAGGGCTCCAAAATTGAGTGGACTGCTAGTTTCATAAAATGCCCTTAATACAGACCTGATTTTAAACATTAATTATTGACCATCTCTAAAGTGATATTTATATAGATGTCACGAGGATAAATATTTGATTCTAGACTAACTGGGGGATTTTCTTGGCTTTAAAAATCAATTCACTCTCAGCACTTTTTTTGTGAGGTGGGAACCATTATGAAGCACATTTTACAGATGAGGAATGTGAAGTGTACTGCACAGAAAAAGAGTGGTATAAGTAATAGTCCCTAAAATAGAGAACCTCGATTCATGTTCCACCTGTGCTGTTTAATGCTGTTTTGAAGAAATTGTACTGAGGTTTCAGTAGTTTTAATCATAAAATAATAATGATGATAAAAATAATACTAACAGTGCTGTTCTGAAGGTCAACTCACATAATGTACATAAAAATGCTTTAGCTATAAAGCATTTTATCAATTTATTATTATTGTAAACATTCTCCATTTGGTTATCTCATTTATAATTAGCAACATTGTGCATGCTTTTAAATCTTTAAACTCAGCAGGGTTATACTATTTTTCAATAGAACTAAAAATCATTAGCTCCTTTCTACAAAGTGTATCTAAAATAACTGGTCTCTGAATGTTCCAAGGCAAGAGAGTCTAGATTAGCCTCTCAAGAGATCTTTATCTCAAAAATGTTAAGGACCACAGATAGTGGAATGTACTGCCTAACCAGTTGTTGAAGGTAGTTTTTAAATCATAGGAGCTGTGGATTTTAAAAGTATGTGCTAACAAATTCAGATTTATGTTATCTCTGTTATCTATTGGTCCCTTGAACTTTCTCTCTTTCCTAAAATAACTACAGGGATCTAAGAAGAATCCCAAGAACAAATGATTCAGACGATTTAATTAGAAACCATCTCTCATGGTTACAATCTGAGTACAAAATATTCTAGCAGCCAAGACAGAGCTTTTTGAATATTCTTCATGTTTACAATTTATAAGAGATTTATGAGTTTTCTCCTTTGTTTTTAATAGTAATTTATTTTTTCTCTTGTCTCCCAGAACACCCTTCTTTACAATGAAGTCGTATTCCAGATAAATTTTGAATATTTCATCTTTCAGTCCTTTTTTTCTACTTACCTTTATTCTTTCTTAAGCTGGTGTTAGGGAAAAAAGCATGCTTTTCCAAGGGGAAGCAACTTCAGCACATGAGGTTTCCAAAAGTATTACTAATACAAGTGGATTTAATAACTGGGAGGGATAATTGTAGCATTGCCTGTGAAGCCTGCAAATATTTAACAATAACAAGCATTAGAAGGGTGAGACTCAAACTCCTTTGTTCTGAGAAACTAAGCCTGTATGTCTAATTGGATACCAGCTTCATTTCATTATATTCCATCTCTGCAATTTCATGATTTAGATTATACAGCTTTGATCTATACTTTCTTCCCCCTCCTACTCTGGTATATCTTATATGGGCCTAAAATCCCCAGGCAAAAACCCTTTAAATGGCTCACTGCCAGGACTCATTTCCAAACCCTTGATTTCTTTTCCCAGTCTCATGCTTTAAATTTGGAAGTGAAATCCATTTGTTTTAGCTTGTTCATTTGTTTTCTTTGGCCTGATGCAGCTTAAGTGCCATTAAGTGTTTCTATGATGTCTGAACTGGAGGGAAGAAGAGAAGTACAAGATATATTATAAGTGAAAAAGGAAGAGTAATGTCACAAAATTCTGGAAAGCCATCACACACATCATGTTTAATATTTTCCTCTCTACTTCTTACCATTTACCTTCAAATCCTTTTAGGACATATTCAATTCCACCTTCATTAATTGCATTTACTCATTTATAATTAAAAGAAACATTTAATATTAAAATATCTGTCCAAGCAAAATTGTTATCTTCACTTAACATAAGGGAAAATTTCAAGGCTTTTCTTTTTTTTCCACTATAGATAGTCATTGTATGAGTTATAGTTATAAAAACTCCTAATTTGATTAAGGTGAGTCTTAATTAAAAATGAAATATAAAAGTTTCAGTAGATTGAATTAATACCTCCAATTCCTTACCACTCCATTCACATTCCTTGCTGTATGACTTTGCATGTCTTTTCTCAAAAAAAGATGGCATATACTTCCCTACCCCTTGATTTTGAATTCAAATGTAATTTTGCTTTTCTCTGTAGGATGTTAGTCATGTTGATACACTCAGGGCTTGAAAAAAGAGAGCACATAATTGTCTGCCATTGCTCTTACAGTGCTACCAGCTCTGCACATGGCCAGGCTAGTCTGCTGGTGGTTGAAAGACAATGAAGTAGAACCATATCCTCCCAATCCTTCCAGCCAAGGCCGAACTACATCAGCCAGCACACATTCTTCCCCGGCGCGTGAGTGAGCCAGCCATAATCAGCAGAACTACTTCATCACTCCTGCTGACTGCAGGAGAACAAGCAAGCCCAGACACCAGCACTTGAGCACGTTGCTGTGGGATAAACAAATGTGTGTTGTTTAACACCTTTAAGGTTTGTGGTTGTTCATTATGCAATATTTTCATAACAGATACCTGATATCTATGTATCTAGACACAATATATGCACATACATAAACACACATATACATTATAGTATAAATACTTAGAAATGTGTTGAAAGGTAAAAATATATTTCTGAATAGTTACATGCAATAGTTACAGGTATGTGAATAAAGAAATAGACCAGTTTTCCTAAAGCCACTTTACCTAAAACCCCTTTGCCTAAAAGTTTTCCAAATACTCAAACTCCCTTTAATATGTTTGAAAGACTCATTTTTACTTTTTACATTTCTGGCAAAATTTAGTATTTTAATTATTTAGTTCTTAGTATATTTTAATCTTAATTTTGTATGCCTAATAAATTAGATTTGCAACACTTTGGGAAGGGTGAAAATATTTTGTTTCTTTGCAGGTTTTATTTAATATTTTATTCATTTTTTAATATATTAACACCCACTTAGTCGGTGGGGGGGAGCTTTCTTCAGCTAAAAAAAGAAGGTTAGCAATCATTTCCTGCCAATAATAGAAAGTCATTAAGTATAATCAATTATGGGATGTGCAATCTTGATAGAGTACAAATATACATTTTTCTGTGAATTGTGTTGTACTTCTTAGCCCAGTGTTCCTCCATGGGAATAAATATATTGAAACATTTTAATGCCATGTGACATAATGTGAACCTGAACATCTTTAATCTTTCAAAAATGAAATATTTCAAGTTAGCTAGACTTCTTAAGTATTCAAAAATAGATATAATGGGTAAAGAAATAAACAATGATATAAAACAATCCCATCTTCACAAAAATGTTATGAATTTGATGACCTGTACTATAAATATTTTTAAATATGTCAAATGGATTGGAGGTGAAGTGAAACTTATACCTCCCTATCTCATCTTGCCACCATCCATGTGGTCAAGGGAACAACTTGGGAATTAGAAGTAATTATGGGTCTGGTACCATTTATGCTCAGTTAGTGCCAGGAAATACTAAAATGTGACACAAAACAAAATGAGAATAAAAATGGATTTTTTTTAAAGACTTACTTATTCTAGAGAGAGAGAAAGAGAGAGCATGAACAGGGGCAGGGACAAAGGGAGAGGGAGAGAGAATCTCCAGCAGACTCTCCACTGAGCATGGAACCTAACAGGGGGCTCAGTCTGACCTGAGCCAGAATCAAGAGCCAGATGTCTAACCAACTGAGCTACCCAGGAACCCCTAGAATAAAATGGATCTTTAACTTAAAGCTAAGGTAATTAATTCTCTCTCTCTCTCTCTCTCTCTCTCTCTCACAGAATCAAAGCACATCCATCCCTAGGAAGAGCACAAATTTCCAATGTAAACTGAACAAGAAAATAAATAAATTCAGTTTTGTTTGCCAAAGTATATTTTATTTTAGATACTGAAAAGAAAGTCAACAACTGTCCATATTCAGAGTCCCCCAATCTTTTTTCTTTCTTTCTTTCTTTCTTTCTTTCTTTCTTTCTTTCTTTCTTT
>NW_027397063.1:99921072-99940406 GCF_003265705.2 Callorhinus ursinus | reverse complement strand
TCTTTCTTTCTTTCTTTCTTTCTTTCTTTCTTTCTTTCTTTCTTTCTGCCACTGTTTGCAGGGCCTGATTGTCTCCATAATGGAAAACTCTTTACAAACCATAAAATGCCATATAAGTATATCCTTTTTCAACTTGCTATGGGTTTATAGATTATGCAATTTAACTCTAAGTTATATTGAGTTTTGCTTATTCTGAAGGGGTGGTACTATACCCCTTATAGTTAGGCTCATTTTACAGAATGGTATAGTCCAAAACACTCTCATCATCTGATTTAATATACTCATGAAAGATATACTAAATGGCAAAAATGTCCAAACTTACAAAAATAAAGCTTAGCAAAGACGGTATTGAGAGGGAGGGTGGGGAATCCCACTAGTCACAGCATCAGTGAAGTTGGATGGGAAAGCACACTTGAGCCACCAGCCAGGAAGCTACCTGAGACCACACCAGTAAAGAGTTCTCAAGTTCCATTGTAGTAAATCAGGCACTGGTGCAAAGTTACTGGGCTTTCCTCATAGAATTCCTTCTGTAACTGCCAGAATGTAATGTGGTTACCCTCCCACTGAAGTAGACAGTGCCCTCAAGTGGACACAGGTTTCAAAACACTCCTCGCTGACCACCCTACCTTGCTTGGTGGTTCTGCAATTCACACAGCAAGTCGGCTGCACACACATCATAACCGCTAGCAGGCCCACCCTCACCCAGCCAGCTGAACGCCAGCCAGCAGTGAGTAGTGACTGTCAGCAGAAGGTTCTAGCTCAAAATCACATGTGCGCAGTGCAATGACCAGGAGCTAGCAGGATTTTTCAGCTCTGTTTTAAACGTTCAATGTGCCTTCTAGAAAGGCAACTAGTTCAGGAACTTCAAAAGAAATGTGAGGAGATGTTTAAGGATATAAACTTGCAACCAGTAGATGACTAAGTCCTGGAGATCCATGCACAGTATAGTGATTATAATCAACAATACTGTATTATGAAGTTGCTAAGAGACTACAGCTTAATTGTTCTCACCACAAAAAGGAAATGACAATTATGTGACCTGATGGAGGTGTTAGCTAACACTAGATGGTAATGATATTGCAATAATATAAATGTATCAAATCAACACTGCTGTACAGCTTAAACTTAGGAAATGTTAGAAGAAGAAGAAGAAGAAGAAGAAGAAGAAGAGGAGGAGGAGGAGGAGGAGGAGGAGGAGGAGGAGGAGGAGGAGAAAGAGGAGAATAATGACTAGAGAGAAGTAGGGAACATTTTTTTCCCACCATGACAGCAAACAAAAAAGACATTCAAATGTATTTCGAACAAGACTGTGATTATATACATTACTTCTCTCCTTAGTGATTGAGATTAATAACATTCTATAAGCTATGAGTAACAGGAAAATTATAAAACAAAAGATAATTCCAAATAAGTGAAACACTATACAATGTTCAGTACATAAAATACATTGCAGAGTTTAAACACAAATAAATAGGTAGGCAGGCAGTTCATTAGGCCCTTCCTGTCCCCACTAAATAAATATTAAACGAATGTTTAAAGAATATCCATTTGAAATGGCAACAAATCATTAGCCTGTGCAATCATTAGCCAATGCCATGTTCCAGGCTGACTCTGGGTAATCCTTGACTGAGCATGTCCAAATCTCTGAACTAGGACAGCAGTAGTGGCTGGAAATTAGGTATCTGCATTTAAAACTAATAAGACTTTAACACCCAGTCTTCCATTCAGTATGGGGATCCTGTAGTTGCTCCAGTCACAAAATCCAGTAACACATCCTCTTTCCTACAAGGGAAGTATTTTTTTAAACTTGCCCTTCAAAGCCTATAAGCAGCTGGGAACATAAATGATAAAGGGGTGGGACTGAGAAAGAAACTCAGTGTCAAGCCACTGAGATTTTGGCTTTATTACACTAACACAACAGCTTAACTCACTAATAGAAGCGAAGACTTAAATGTATGCTAAGGGATGATTGAGTCAGATCATCTCCTTTCCTTTCAGCAGATTTTGACATAAAGGAATGTCACAGAGAAGCCAGGAAGGCATTTAAGAGGATATTCAGTCAAGAGAAAAGAGAACCTTATAGGCAGGACAAGGAAATCTTTAAAACCTTTACAAGTTTTTTCTGTGACAACCTTTCATTGATGTAGTTTATTGGAAGTATTTTTATAACATCATCTCTCTCTTTCTTTCTTTTTTCAGATTTGATACCAAAGAAACTGGAGCAGAGAAACCTTGAAGATTTTAGTTGAAAGTCTTTAAAAAGTTTATAAAGACTTTCTACCAGTTTACAGAATATTATGGGATTTTTAACATAAATATTATTGGTCAACTTGCAACTATTGAAAAGTGGTTCATAATTCAGAAGTCCTTCCAAATACGAACAGCACACAGCTAAGGTCACTTAAAGGTTTATTAGTTACTGGCTCCCATAGTAAGAGAGCATACTTAAAATGTGAGTTAAAATCTATACAGTTTTCAAACATCTAATCTTAATTTTGATTAGAATCATACAGGCTTATAACAACAACAACCAAACTACAGTTGTATATTTCACTCTGCCATTACCACCTCAAATTTCTACTTCTAAGAGTGAAACACATTTAACTCTCTTAACTGTTCTTATAATATTTACCTTCTTATTATTTTATTACTTATTACTGCTTATAGTTATCTTTCTCCATTTTCATTTTAGATATTATATATTGATTTGCTACTAATAAGAATGAGGATTTAATTCCATCGAATTCTCATTGCCTCAAATACCATCCCCTTAAACACACTGTCCTCCCTTACCTTTTAAATATCATAATTTAGGTGAAATCAGTATTCACTGATAAAACTATGACAAAAATACTCACAATTGAGCCATGCAGTATATTATGAGACATCTTATCTTGTGTATATTTTTTCTTTTCTCTGGAGGTTATAATCATCTTATTTTTTCATTAGTTTAATTTTCTATATACTTTGCTCTAATTCATATCCAACTTCCCTACAGAATTACAAAACTACAAAATTCCCAGTGACACATCCAAACACATTTGTTTCTTTTTTTTCTCCCCCTGGCATATTCTACCTGGAGTCCCCTATCCTCCTGAAATTATTAGAACTGTTTTCTCCGTAGGTCTGCTGCATAGCTGTCAAAATGCAATCTCTCTTTACAATGAGTCTGTGTGTGTTCTCTGCAATTATGAACATTCTTGAAATGAATGATAATTGGAAGCCTCAGCAAAGAAATAAAAACTCTCATAAAAGAAATAGAAGATATAAAGAAGAAGTAAATAGAAATTTTAGAATGGAAAAATATAGTAACCAAAATAAAAATCTCAGTGGGTGGACTGAAGAGCAGAAAGGAAGGGGCAAAGGAAAGAATCAGGGAACTAGAAGGTAGAACAATAGAAATTACTCAACCTGAATAATTGAAAAAAAATTGACTGGAAAAAAAAATACGAACAGAGTCTGCCTCTGGGACCTGTGGAATGATAATAAAAGATCTCACATTCATGTTACCAGATTTCCCAAAGAAGAGTAAAAAGGAGGGACTGAAAAAGTAAAGAAGAAATAATGTCTTAAAACTTCCTAAATTTGGCAAGAGAAATAAACCTACAGATTCAAGAAAATGAATGACCCTACAGCAGGATAAATCCAAAGAAACCTATACCAAAACACATCCTAATTAAACACCTTAAAACTGAAGACAAAAAACTGAAAATAGAGAGAGAAAAATGACACCTAACCTATAAGGGAAAAGTAATTTTAATTTATTTTTTTAAGATTTTATTTCTTTATTTGAGCGCAAGAGAGAGCACAAATGGGGGGAGGGGCAGAGAGAGGGGGAGAAGCAGACTCCCCACTCTGCAGGGAGCCTGACATGAGGCTTGATCCCAAGACCCTGAGATCCTGACCTGAGCCACAGGCAGATGCTTAACCAACTGAGCCACCAGGAGTCCTGAGAAAAGTAATTTTCATCAGAAATCATGCAAGCCAGAAGAATTGGCACCATATTTTTCCATACTGAAAGAAAAGAACTATCAACCCAGAATCCTTTGCTCGTTGAAAATATTCTTCAGTAATGTAGAGGAAATTAAGACATTCTCAAATGAAAGAAAACAAAGAGAATCTGTTACTAGCAGAACAAAGCTAAAAGAATACCTAAGGGAATTCAGAAATCAATGAAACTGAAAACAAGAAAACAATACACAAAATCAATGAGATAAAAAGCTGGTCCTTTGCAAAGATCAATATAATTGACAAATCTCAAGGAAGACTGATAAAGAAAAAGAAAACAGAACACAAATGACCAATATCAAGAATGAAATAGAAAATATTGATATTTCTGATCAGAAATATCAGTAACAGAGACCCTGCAGACATCAAATGGATGATAAAGGGATGTAAGACAACTTTACACACATAAATTTGACAACTTAGATCAAATGGGCCAATTCCTTGAAAAATCCAAACTGCCACAACTTTTAAATATGAAGTAGATAATTTGAATAGCCCTGTAGCTATTGAGGAAATTGAATTTGTAATTTAAATACATCTTGCAGAAATCTCAAAACCCATATGCTTTCACTGGATAATTCTATTGAATGTTTACATTTCTTGACACCAATTCTACACAAACTCTTCCAGAAGACAGAAGAGGAGGGGATATTTAAATTCATTTTATGAATCTTACTATATAGCTAGAGTAACTGACATGGTATGTGTTGACACTGAGATAAATATACAGATCACTGGACTAGAATAGAGAACCCAGGAATAGAATAAATATGCCCAACTGATATTTGACAAAGGTGCAAAGGCAATTCAGTGGAGGAAAAAACATTTCAACAAAGGTCCTGGACCAATGAGATATCCAGGGCCAAATAACTAACAAACAAACCACAACAACAAAATGAACCCAACCTAATTCTCACACCTTTATATAAAAATTAACTCAAAATGGGTCACAGACTTAACTGCAAAGGGTAAAACTATAAAACTTTAAGAAAAAAATGAAGGAAAATCTTCCAGATCTATAGCTAAGCAAAGTTTTCTTAGACTTAACACCAAAAGAATCATGAAAGGAAAAGTTGATAAATTGGACTTCATAAAAATAAGAATAAAAATTGCTCTTTGAAAATTTCTGATAAGAGAATGAGGAAAGGAGCTACTGACTGGGAGAAAATATTTACAATGTATATAAGAAAGAATTGGTGTCTCCATCATATAAAATAGCTCTCCAAACTCATGTAAAAATAGAAACCATCCAGTCAGATGGGCAAAGGCATGAAGAGTCATTTTACTAGAAGACATACAGCACATAAAAGATGTCCAACATCATTAAGCCAATGAGATACAACCACACATGGAGAAACTGGATCACTCATACATTGCTCGTGGAAATGTAAAATGATACAATCACTCTGACAACATTTTGATAGTTTCCGGAAAAAACTAAACTTGCAACTAACATATGACCTGTTATCTGCATTCATGGTTATTTATCATAGAGAAATTAAGATTTATGTTCATACCAAAATCTGTACATTAATATTTATAGCCCTAACATGGAACAACTCATATATCCCTCAATGGATTATAAAACAAACTGCCATACATCCATATCATGCAATATTGCTCAGCAATAAAAAGGAATGAACTATTGGTACATGCAACAGCCTGGATGAATCTCCTGAAAATTACACTGAATGAGAAAAACCAGTCCGAAAAGTTTACGTGGCATAGGCTTCCATTATTATAACATTCTTGAAATAACAACATTCTAGAAACAGAGAACAGACTGAGGATTGCCAAAGATTAAGAAGGGGTTGTGGGTGGGAAGAAAGCATGTATGGCTATAAAAGTGCAAATAAAGGATCTTTCTGAGATGGAAATATTCACTATCCTGATTGCATCAATATCAGTATTCTGGTTGTGGTATTGTACTATAGTTTGCAAGATGTTACCGTTGAGTAAAACTGAGTACAAGATAAGGGGATCCCTCTGTATTATTTTGTACAATGCATGTGAATCTACAATTATTTCAGAATACAAAGTTTAATTTAACATACTATGATACAATATGAGAAAACAACATTTTGAAATACTTGGCAATTGGTAGATAAATAAATGTATATTTATGTATGTATATGTAGTGTATGTATTTATACATATTGCAATGTACATAAATTTCTGTTTATATGAGTAAGTCTAAAATATTTAATATATGGACATTTACAAGAAAAATTGTCAACCCATGATACAGACACAACACACACACACACACACACACACACACACACACACTTGATTTTGATATTTGAAGACTCAACATTCACAGTTTCTACTAGGACTTAAGAAGTACAGGGCATATGGGCATTTATAGTTTTGCCAACTCATGGATTTTATTTGCACATCACAAGACTGGTTTTTGTTGGCAAATTGTTTACTTAGCCAGTGAGCAATCACAACACAGTTTTATGCTTTACTTGTTATAACATAGCCTTTATATTACCCTATATGACATAAAATTATATTATTTCTGGAAAATAGCCCATTAAATAAAAGAAAGATGCTAATATAAATGTAGTTAATTTTTAGTGTTAGGATATGCCAGGGAAAAACAAAGTGTTAATAAAAAAGCAAGTTGGTTATACTTATGTTTTTTAAAATTTGAAAGATTCATTAAGGTATTGGCATGTATCCCTTGAAAATGTCAATGGTTCAGAAATACATATATGAATTACCATTTTATTAGAGAAATTTAAGTAGAATGTGAAATAACTTAATAGCATAACATGTAGTGTGCAGGTTTCCAGTAATGTAAAAACAAATACAAAATCATAAGGATTCTTATAACTAAGGATGAACCAATAGATATTGAAATCATATAAACATAGAGTCAATCTTTTTAAAATACTACATCATTGGGAAGATATTGTCTGAAATATTATTTCTGTGCAGTTTCTTAATATTTTCTCCCTTGTTCTCACTCCTTTGTATATTTTGAGGGTTATAGTTTCCAATACAGATCAAAGAATTTTTCTTTCAGTTGGCTACAACTATCATGACATCACATCTTTGCTATCAGAAGCCCTTCCTCCCCCAGTTCATAATGAATAGTGTTCTAACACTCTGATTCAGTTGGAGGAGGGAGTATTGATGTATCAGTAAATAACATCAGCAAAAATACTCAATATTATTTTTCAGTCCTTCAAGTCCAGACATGAACAATGTGCTTTAAACCATCACAAGAACAATGTGCGTTATCTATTTTCTTTAACTTTTTAGTGTATTTAGTATTACCTCCCTCCACAAACATCTATAGCTGCCAATTCCACTGAGTTTGGCCATTACACATAACCCATTTGGATAATAATTTTTCCAAAGTGATTTTTTTCTTTCATGAAAGTTTTACATAATTTTCATTGCAAACTTAGTCTACTTTTATCACTTCACATGGAAACTTATAGTTTAGTAATTTTGTTTCACATGAGCTTTGATTTATTTTTTTTAAGATTTTTTTTTTTTTGTCTCTGTCAGAGAGAGAGCACAAGCAGGGGGCACGGCAGGCAGAGGGAGAAGCAGGCTCCCCACTGAGCAAGGAGCCCGATTCAGGACTCGATCCCAGGACTCTGGGATCATGACCTGAACCAAAGGCAGATGCTTAAGCAACTGAGCCACCCAGGCACCCCATCACATGAGTTTTTAATAGTTCACAGTGATGCTGACATAAGTTATAAAATGTCTGTGACCATATCAACGTGCAGTCTTATACCGATATATAAAATTATGTAAAATTTACACTTAACTCTGACAGAACTTGGGCATGACTTGATTTATTTCAATAATAAGGACATATGAAGTTGGGAAAAGCTTGAGAGTAGTTTCTGGAACTTTCCAGTTCCCTCAGGAAATAATTAAATGATCTCCTTAGGATTCCATAGGAAATTTCCCTGACCATAATCAACTTTTTATAATGTACATAAGTGGTAATTCCTTTTTCCTCCAAGTTTCTTTAACTTTATATCTAAGCAGGGAAGGATTACAGTTTTTGAGGAAAGTTAGACAAAGAAGGGGAAGTTTAATTATACAGAGTACAGCATTTATAATTTACATTCATTATTTAAATCTAAGAAAACTTAGTGGAAATTTTCCATTTGTTCTACAGAAATATAGAATTTTACAGAGGTATTTGAAGTTGTGATATATTTGTGCATCTTTCTCATATTCGCCATAGAGTAGAGTGGAAAAACTATTGCATTTAGAATTTAAAAATAAATCCCAGGTTTAAGTTTTGGCTCTAGGCAGTAGTATTATACCCAATCAAAAATGGAAAATCTTATTAGTTGCAAAGCAGGTCTTTCCTACCTAGCCCAGAGTCATGAATGTTTGTACAGTATTTCATATTGCTGTCATGCCAGAACGATAGAAGCCAGTTTAATTTTCATTCCTTTCTCTTTATATATGATCAAACTTTTTTAAGACATATTGTACAAATTATCCCCACTTTTACTTTTCTTTTTTTTTACAAGATATTAGTTTCAACATAGTGTTGAAACATAGTGATGGTGTACAGCATGGTGATTTAACAATTATATACATAAATAATTGCTCATCACAATATGTGTAGTTACCATCTGTCACTATACAAAGTTATTACAATATTATTAGCTATATTCCCTAGGCTCTGTTTTCATTCCCATGATTTATTTATTTTATAACTGAAAGTTTGTACCTCTAATCCCCTCTTATTTTATATGCAGAATTTATCAGTTCTTATAAAAACTACTTGATACTTTTTTCCCCTTTTATATACTAGGTTTATCCTGTTAGGTGCATATAGGTTCACAATTATTATATCATCAAGTAATGTCCATATTTATACATAATGATGCCCTTAACTCTGAATTCTATTACTCCAATGGTAATATGGTTTCCTATATTATCTTTCTCCTTGTTAGTATTATTTTCCATTCTTCTATTTTTAAAACTTCCTACGCCATCAAGTTCTAAATGTGAATTTGTAAATAGCTGAATTTTATTTCTTTTTAGTCAAGATGAGAATAATTGCCTTTTAAGTGAGTTTATTTTGCTTATATTGATACCGATTACATTTCCTATCATCTTATTTCTTTATCATATTAAGTACTTTATTTCTTTGGAGTTCTTTGGACTTTTGATAACATACTTATTTCACTTTTTCCTTTACTGGTTTTGAAGTTATACTTTCTGTCCTATTTATTTGAATCAGGACTTCTCAATAGTGGCAAAAATGACCTTTTGGGCTGAATAATTCTTTGTTGTGGGGCCCTATCCCGTGTACTGTAAGATGCATCAGCATGACTGATGTCTACCCACTAGATGATAATAGCACACCCCCTCCTTGAGTTACGATGAGCAAAAACGTCTCCAGTCATTGCCAAATGTCCCAGAGGTGGAAAACACACTCTCAGTTGAAAAGCACTATTTTAAAGATTATCTATAAATTGTTACATGCACATACATCATAACAAAGCTTAATATTAATATACATCATATTTTTTGCCAAGAGGAGACGAGGACCTTAAAATGCTATTCTTGCACTCCTTCCTTGCAGATTCCCTTTTGGAAGCAAAAACAGATAAAGGGATGGCCTTGAATTTACATTTTATTGGTTATAGTTCCTCAGTATAATGTTAATATATAATTTCTATGTTTAAGGTTTTCCATATTAGCTGAGTTTTCTGTATTGACTAAAATTTGTTTGATTTTCTAAGACATCAATTTTTATTGTTATTTCTTTTGTTTCTATATCTAATTTAAAAAATTATTTTATTGAGCTCTACTTAGATCTTAACCTTTTCTTTCCTTATAAACTTTCTGCTTCTGTTTCATAGAGATTGTTTCTTTTCATATCCTACTGAAAATACCAAACCTATTTTTAAATGCTCTGTTAGTTCATAGAGCAAATATTTCTCAGATGTCTGCACTTCATTTTTGCTTTAGGATGATGTTCTTTCTCCCTTCATCCACAGTAAATTTTTCATAAGTTCTGTATTGGGGTCTTTTCCTTGTTTACCTTCTAAGTCCACCCTTCACCCTCCTTCACCTTGTGTGCCCTCATAGTGTGCACTGTGAAGCTAATATGTATGGACTACATCAACAGGCTGGAGAATCTTGTGGCTTCCAGTTGAGTTCAGCCAATGGGAGCACCTGCAGGAAACTGGAGGACAGGAGCAAAATGACACTGGAATATTTATTTCCCTGCCGTCATTCCTTCTGAGTTGTTCAGACTTAGCAGAGCACCTGTGAGGGACTCCCTCAGGTGTTGCCTGAACTTGGCCCTTCACATCTGGGGTAGAAATGGCTCCTTATACTTTACCCTGGGAATCTGCTCCATCCATTCTTTTCTACACCCTGCCCACACCTTGGTAAAATATTCCCTTTAAGTTATTTTCTTGTACTCAGTGTGTGTTTGTTTTGCTTTGCTTTGCTTTGCTTTCTGAGTCCTAATTAATAAAGGTTTCACTTTGTATTTTATATTTTGCAATTATTTTTCTTCTTCCTTTATGGGGAGGTCATCTATCTAGAGCACCCAAAGGTATGTGGAGTTTCTTCAGCCATAGTCTTAAAATGTGTTAGTCAATTATGATTTTCATATTCACAGCTTGAATTTGTTGCTTTCATATGGCATGGCTTTGTTAGAATCAAATTTCTACTATCTCATCGCCTATCTCTCCAATATTTTCTGCAATACTCAGTACCAGTAGTGACACATATTTAGCCAGCCAAGTTGCTTTTTTTGTAGAAAGGAAATAGAATGCCACTTTCCGGCTTACATGGATTTAGAAAAGAGATACATATGTATATTTGAAGAGGTACTTCATCTGACTAAGAGGTTAAAACAAATAGAGGGACCCAATTGTGGCCAATTGTGGGAAATGTTAGGCTCTAAAAAGACTTGCAGAAGCATCCTGCTTCCCCTGGAGCCAAATAGCTCTTAACAGACCAGACCACCTTAGATTGATAAAAACCATCAACTTTGAAAAAAAAAAAAACATTAAAAAAAATCCACAAGCTGATGGCATTGGAGAGGGAAAAAAGGCAGGCAGAATTTAGAGGTGGTGAGTTTCCTGTTTATAAAACATTTAGCCTGGGGGCAGGCCCCAGTCTGCATCTTTAGAGATTGCTGAAACTGATGGAAAATCCACAGTTTTACTTACTCGAAGAATCAAAAGACAGGGTTCAGTGGGCAACTGCAGCCACTAGAATATGAGGAGGAAAAATACTAGGAAAGGAGAAAACAAGCTAGGGAGAGGGAGTCACAGATTCTGTGTGTAACTGACGAAATCTCTGGCAGCTCCTCCAAGGCTGAAAGAACTGAACTGAGTTTTGAGATGCTACCCATAGCAGGGAGGCAGCTTTGCACTTTGTCTTCAACAAAACTGTTTAAAAAACAAACGACAAAACAAAACAAAAACTCTTGTAGGTATTTTCTTATTGAACTTATCAGTCCAGAGCAAAGCTTGTCTGTGCAGAGAGGGTTTCCTTCCACTGGGCTCTGTTTCTTCTTCTGGTCTCCCCTACTCAACTCCTCCCTCTGCCAATTCCTTGAGATGTTTTCTTGAACCTCCATTCATCTTTCTACCATCCAGATAGAATCTCTTGTCCCTTTTCCTAGGCATTGTCATTCAGTCATAACTTACAAGGAATGAAAACAAACTGAAAATATCTCAACAGCAACAAAAAAGAGGTGAATGCTATACAAAGCATAGAAATGCAAGAACAACAACAAAAAGGTGCACTTTATGCAGAAAAGAGTGGGCCTAGTATAAGAAAGTTATCAGATCTAGAAAAATGAAGACATTTGTTTTTCTTAGGCTACATGGCCTTTTGTCATTGTTTGTCTCTTTGTGTGGTCCAGTATTGCAAGACTAAGGAGAGACCTCTGCCCTTGAGTCTACATAACTACTTGGCTTCCACTCTGATGTAAGTCATTCCCTGAATCTGATTTCTGGGAAAAATCAAAAACCAAAAACAAGAAAGCCACTTTATGTAAGGCCTAGCTTTGAGAGTTCTAGTGCTGACAACTGGCCCCATCAGCAGGGGTTGGTGAGATAAATGGGCATGAGTGTTGAAGGGAACTGGGTAGGTGGGTTTCACAACCCCCATAGGATGCCTCTGGGATGCAGAAAATTTTCTTCTAAGAAGAGGCAGGCAAATTGTCTGTCAAGCATACTGCAGCCTCTGAAATCAATAATTGGTGGTATCCTGGTATAACACTCATTAACAACAGAAAACTGTTTTCATGATAGGGACACTGCTAAGATACCTGTTAAACCCAAAGTATTTCCTCTACTAGCCTCAAAAGCAAAGTTGAATAGATCAAGGTAATGGTCATTTTGATTGCCAAGGACCTTAGGTTTTTTCATCCTCAAAACTCAAATAGCATGATTTGATGTACTATCTTATTTTCTAATCATGGTAACAGACCAATAGAGATAGATACAGGCAAATACATTCTCTCTTTGTATTATTTTCCATTTACAACTTCTGGATATTTTTCTGTTAGTTATCATATCTATAATTTTTTTCCTATTGAGAGAGGAGGGTATTAAGACCCCATAAAAGACTATAAGGGACTATAGTGAATACACCAAAATGTCAACAAGGGTTATCTTTGGGAGTAAGACTTGTGAGTGATTTTATTTCATTTAAAAATATATTTAAAATGTTCTCTAAATAACTACATTGCCTTAACAATAGAAAATTAACATTATAGAAATAATGAATTCTAAGTGCCCAAGGGAAAATGTTTTGTAAATAAGAACTGTGGGTAGAAATAGTGATTAAAGTTATGTAAGCCTCTAAATATAGCTGAGAAAAGCACAGAAGTAAAAATCAGGCCAACTTAGAGAAAAGAGAATGCTAGAAAATAGTAAATAAATTTAGAGTTACAATAAAAAAGAAAAAAAATAAGAAATAAAAGTCAACATAAAAGACAATAAAAGAAAGCTGGAAGTAGATGTTGACATTCACCTTTAACTACATGTGTTAGAGTTGCAAATAAAAACTGATTCTGCAACAAAAAGGCACAGGAAGCTTTCAGTTAAAAATTTGAAAGACAAAATCTTGTTTGCATTGGTAACCTATATGTTTCCAAAAAAAAGCCCTCCACTGACCTGACGGGGATGACAGGTGAGGAAGGGAAACAAGATCCATGATGAGAATAAAAAAATGTGAGAAAATAAAGAAAATTCAGATCTGATTACTGAATCTGATCATTCAAATATTTATTTATCTTCTCTCTGCCATAAATCCAGCAGCAGGAAGAAGGGAAAACAGCCTAGCAGTAGAGTACTGATTTCTAAATGCTGACCTAGAAGCAGCCGGGGCTGCCATTGATCAAGATTTTTTTTTTTTTAGTACAGAGAGAAGAATGAGAACAATATACAGCGAGCTTCATATTAAGGTAAATTTACTGAATTTTACATGAGATTATGTCCTTATTAGATTTTTATTTTTAAAATGTCCTTTCTCTTAGGAAATGACATAGATAGTACATGATGGCTTTTAATGTATTTTCAGCAAAAAGAGAACTGGGAATGTTATGAGTCTGTTAGATCCAAGAGTTAGAGAACTACAGCTTTAAGCCATTGTCATTACATGCATCCCTTCAAGACATAATGCCTCAATTGAGGATGGAGATACACATCCATAAGTAGAAACAATGCCAGTCACCATGTGATTGTGTGACATAGTGAATAGCACAGATGTAGGGTGGCATGATCAGGGCAGGTCCCAAAGTGGAGGAGAGGCATGGGTAGGACTTTAAGTGATGATGGCAGAGAACAAGGCATTCTGAAAGACAAATGAGAAGATGGAGTTCAGAATGCACATGACATACAAAGGTCTGTACACTAAGTAAGATGTGCTTATTGGGCATGGCCAAAAAAAAAATCATATAGACAAGATTAATCCAGTTTGAGAAAAATCATGCACCTCAGGACTGAGTGTTTGATTTGCACCTTGAAGTGGTGGCAACTTTTTGTTGGTTTTAAAGCAAGATAAATAACCATTTGAAATTATTTTGTTAAAATATTTCTCTATGCCTTTCATGTTCTGCTGTTTTATTTATGTATCTAAGTTTGAATTTATTATTATTTTTATTCAGTTCAAGACCTGTTGAAGTTCCTGAACCTATTTTATGTCTTTAATCAATTTGGGAAAATTCTTAGGCATTCAAATATTATCTTCTCCCATTTTCTCTATATTTTCAATCTTCAATTCCTAAGAGAGCTATGATAGAACACTTCATTCTGTTTCATGTCCCTGAACACTATAATATCTGGCCCAGCAGAAGTGCTCAAATGGGTCTTGCTCTTTGAGAAAACATTGCCTGCCAAGCAGTCTTGTCATGTCACTATTAAGCCCAAACGTGAAATCTGATGTCTCAGGTCTGCTTTGTCTCTGGGCCTGGTGTCACCAATTTCTACGTTGTCTTTGGCTCTCCAGTACTGCTGTCCTGTGGACCAGTGACTTGTTATACATCTGAGAGCCCAAAGTGAGGCAACACACCATGAAATGGAAAAGAAGCACTCATTTACAGGTCTCAGGATGGCCCAGTTCTGAGTCACTGCAGGCTCTAGACTCACTCAGGGGACTGAGTTCTTGGTTTTCTCTTCTTGTAACATTTTTCTCCAGATACCACATGACTTCATCCCTCACTTAGATCTTTGATGAACAAGGTTTAAAACGGTACCAAGTTTTATGTCAATTTCTTGTTTTGCAGGTAACTTATATTTGAATCTCAAAACTCAATGAATTACAGCACTGAGAGGTTATAAGGTCTTCAGGGAGCCTCTTTTCTTTAGCCTTATTGAGACAAAGTTGCCTGTTATTTCCCTTTAATCGTGGTTGGATTTTCTCCCATCTCTCCTTTTCCTAAGGACATAGTCTTTAAGGGAGAGAGGGTCTCAGCTTTATTTGGAATCTGTTTTCTTTTTTCTTTTCTTTTTTTAAAAGATTTTTAAATTTATTTTAGAGGTGGGGAGGGGTGAGGGAGAGGCAGAAAGAGAATCTCAAACAGTCTTCCTACTGAGCGCAGAGCGGGCGCAGGGCTCCATCTCACAACCCTGAGATCATGACCTAAGCCAAAAATCAAAAGTCGGACGCTTAACCAACAGCCACCCAGCTGCCCCTGGAATCTGTTTTCTAACTCTCTGTCTTGGGTGGACCCTTTGCCTCATTTCTAGGTCTCGCATGGGCTTAAAAAGCTCATTGTTATAACTAATAAAACCTGTAGATACATGTAACTTCAGCTCACTACTTGTCACTCTGGTTTACACTTACCTCTTCATTTTAGGCTTTTGGACATTTCCCATTACACTCATATGATTTTAGCTATATATTGATAAGGATATTCATTATATCTTTTCTCTCTCACATTTCTAGGTGTCTTACAGGAGATTTTTTTTTTAATTTTATCTAATCTACCCCGCTGCTATAAATGAAAAATAAAATTAGGGTGTTAAAAGTATTAATTGAAAATGGTACAATGCAAGATTACAAAGATGAAAACTCAGTAGCATACCAGGTGGAAGCCTAGTACAATGCACTTTAAGACTTTAAAAAAAAACAATTTGGGGGCATCCTGGGATCCAGCCGTTAGGCTCCCTGCTCAGTGGGGAGTCTGTTTCTCCCTCTCCCTCTGACCCTCCCCTTGCTCATGGTCTCTTTTGCCCACTCTCTCTCTCTCTCAAGTAAATAAAAAAAATCTTTAAAAAGAATAAAAAAGCAGTTTTAGGTTTACAACAAAATCAAAAGGAAAGTACAGAGATTTCGACAGACACCCTGCCAGCACATATGCATAGTTTCTGCCATTATCAACATCACTCACTGGAATGGTACTTTAAAAACAAAACAAAACAAAACAAGGATGAACCTACATTGACACACATAATCACCCAAAGTCTATAGTTTACCTTAGGGTTCACTCCTGGTTTTGCACATTGTGTGGATTTGGACAAATGTATAATGACATATATCCATCATTATAATATCATCCAGAGTATTTTCACTGCCTTAAAATCCTCTGTGCTCTGTCTATTCATTCCCTTCCATTCCCCCCAGCACCTTGCCAATCACTGATCTTTTTATTGTCTGCACAGTTTTGCCTTTTCCAGAATGGCATACAGTTGAAATCATATAGTATGTAGCCTTTTCAGATTGGCTTCTTTCACTTAGTAATATGCATTTAAGTTTCCTCCATGTCTTTTCTTGGCTTGATACCTCATTTCTTTTAGCTCTGAATAATATCCCATTTTCAGGATGTACCGGGATTTATTTATCCATTCATCTACTGAAAGGTATCTTAGTTGCTTCCAAGTTTTGATAATTATGAATAAAGCTGCTATAAGCATCTCTGAACAGGTTTGGACATGGACTTAATTTTCAAACTTTTTTGGGTAAATAGAACAAACTGTTGATAACAGTATGTTTACTTTTGTAAGAAACTGTGTCTTCCAAAGTAGCTGTACCATTTTGCATTCCTGCCAACAATGCATGAGAGTTTCTGTTGCTCCACATCCTCACCAGCATTTGGTATTCTGAGTGTTCTGAACATTGACCATTTTAATAGTTGTGCAGTGGTTACAATGAATTTTTGACTTAACAGTTTTACATGCTCAGTCATAAATTAAGATAGAGATTTTAAAATTTTAGAAATGTTGTGTACATACCCAGTGAGTATGAGAGAAAGTGGTAGAAGAAACACTTTCTCTTTGTTGGAAAAAGAAGAGCTGACGCAGGAGCAACTCTATTTTTTTGGGGGGGGAGGGGTTAAGCAGCTGAACAGAGAGTATTATTCTATTACCTGACAAAGCAAATATACAACTTTGACTTTCACAGAGGGCAAACGGTAGACATCTTATTAAGCTTAAAACACCAACAGCTGATTTTTATCTCCTGTTAAGACTAATTCAATAGGATACTTCTTATAAAATATAGAAAAATTCAACAAGTTATGGTATCAGGAAAATATAAGTGTATCCCAGTGGTTTATGACTGCCAGCAAAGACTAGCTAAGAAAAAGTGAGGCACTCCTGATAGTATAGTCCCCGAACAGTGATAAAACTTATAAGGAATTCCACATTTTCACAAATATAATTTCATGTCCATGTTTGTAGCTTTATTAATCATTCCATTGGCTAGGTGATTTTATGCCTTAAGTCACTAAAGAGTAACAGATTACTTAGTGAAATATGTTTCCAAAGTGTTGAATGCATGAAGCAATTCTGAATCTAGATTATGTGACAGATGTTTGAGGAAAAACATTATAATTGCATCACAAAATTACAAAAAGGAAGCAATCTTCTCTTTTTAAAATGTAGCTTCTCTATGCCCACTTATTTGAAAACAGAGTTGCTTTCAAGGAAAAAAAAAACAACACTTCATGCCATTGTCACTTAGAGACAACCTCCTCTTGTAAGAATGAAGTGTTAAGAGTCAAGGGTCAAAAATCTTACAAGATTTTTCTCTTGACTTTACTGCTTCATGGGTTGATCAACAAGGCTTTTAAACTGTTAGCATATGGCATATGAATAAATTACTAAGTCTATTAAATAACCATCAATTAGTTAATGCATTATGAAGCTATAAGGGAGTTTAAGAGATTTTTGTGTCCGGGCCATTTATTTAGGCAGATGAATCTCTAAGTCAAAAATATCCAACTAGCTAGTGGGATTAACTCATCAATGAAGTAGCTAATAAGGGACAATGTAGCAGCATCAGAGATTACAGCCATCATCAATGGGTAGGAGATTTGACTGGAAATTGCTATCATACATCTTTCTTTCCTTTATGCAGTTTTTGGGTAGCCATCAACTTTCTCTTTTGTTTCTGATTTGTGGTAAAATACCTCTAACACGTAACTGGGGACGTCAGCTATTGGCCATGATGGAGGAACTTATGGCAGATGAACACCCCACTGAGAAGACTCAGATAATAGACACAATGCACACATACATATCCACAAACACAACCTGTTTGAAGGTGCCATAGAGCCTCTGAAAAGCCAGAGCCTGGCCCACAATCTTCAGAGATGAAAAGTTCACTGACATGGGCCCACCCCTTGGCATGTTGTGACACTCTTGGGGCATGAGCCATTTTTAAACTTGGCAGAGTGAGAGAATGAGGGCAAATGCTAAGGGGCTACAAATCCAGTAGAACTTTCAGCAATTCCACAGCGTTTAGGAAACAAAAATAGAAATATAGATCTGTGATGGTGGCCAGGATTTGAGGGTTCAAGATGAGGTATAGGGAAGCATTCTAGAAGTGGTATAAGTTAAGTGGGCTATTTTCCCTCTGGGTATTTTTTGATTTGTAAGCCACAAAGAGCAAGAGACCCAAAACTAACCAAAAAGTAAAAATCAAGCAAAGATTCAGCAGTCTCACTTCTGAAGAGAGGGGAGACAAAAATTGGAGTCAAGAATATCCCAAATGGAGAGGCCTTGGTAAACAAACATCTCAGCAAGGAAACTCCAGGGGGGCAGGGGGGATGCTTGTTTTCTATGCTAGGAGATAGAGTTCAAGCCTTACAGTGACTGAAATACAGCCTGAAGTCACCTAGATTGAGACTGTCTGTCAGAAAATGAGAATGGTCTCTGGAGGTAGATATCATCATCCAGAACTCATGGAATTTTTCATGTACAATGATTGTATTTCATAAAAAAAATTTCTTGGCATATCAAGAAACATATCCAAGAAAAAAGACAGACAATAGAATTAGCCTTGTGGCTGATGCAGACTATTGCAGTAGAAAACTAAGACTTTAAATTTATGGTAATTAATATGTTCAAGAAAATAGAGGGTGAGATGGGCAATTTACCCAGAGATCTGAAATCTCTAAAAGGAAATTGTAAAACTAAACTTACAATTTAAAATAAAAACTCAATAGATGTGTTTAACAGCAGATTGACATATTTTAAAAAAGAGAGATCTATGTCAAGAAAGACAAGACTGAAGCACAGAAAGTAAAAAAAAATGGGAAATACAGAAAGAGCCTAAAAGACACATGGACACCATGAAAAGACCCTATATTATCTATTTTTTATAAAAGAATGAGAAAGGATGAATGGAGCAGAAGTAATATTTGAAGACCAAATAATTGAGAATGTTTCAAAAGTAATGACAGTAATCAAGCAAAAAACTCTTGAAGAACTATTACCCTAAGCATAGATAAATTGGAAAAACAAACAAAAAACCACACAACTGCATCATAATAAAACTTTTACCAACCAAAAATAGAAAAAAAGAAGGAAGGAAGGAAGGAAGGAAAAGAAGGAAGGAAGGAAGGAAGGAAA
>NW_027397063.1:99861729-99920972 GCF_003265705.2 Callorhinus ursinus | reverse complement strand
AGGGAAAGAAGGAAGGAAAAAGGAAGGAAAGAAAAGAGAAGGCTGAGACAAAAAGGTATCTTGACCCTCACAAGATCAATAATAAAACTAACGATTGCGGGATTTGGGCAGTTCTCCAGGGTAGCCAGCCTCCATGTGGTGGCTCTGCATTCCAGGCCCCTTCAAACTGCTAGCACCTCTACATCAATGAATACTTCTACAATTACTACAAGAGGAAAAAAGACCAGAGAAAATCATGCATCAGCTCATAAATGTTTCTGCCTGGAAATAATTGCATTCACATTTCATTGACCAAATCAAGTCACATCTTACTTCAAAGTATGTTTGCAAGGTGAGAATTTCTAAAAATCATGATCAGTAATAATAATGTCCACTACATAATGTTTCTGCTTATAAGGTCATTTAAATTTGAGCATTAACACTAGTGATGAAATGCAAGGTTTTGTTCCCAAAGAATCTCAAACACTAATAAGAAAGGAGGAAAAAGTACTTTTAGCAATAAGACTTTGCCAGAATATACAAAGGGAAAAAGTCTTTTCAACAAATGGTGTTGGGAAAACTGGATAGCTCCATACAAAAGACTGAAGGCAGACCACTCTTTCACATCATGCACAAAAATAAACTCAAAATGGATTAAAGACCTAAATGTGAGATCTGAAACCATAAAATTACTAGAAGAAAACATAGGTAATAATTTCTTTGACATCAGCCATAGAAACATTTTTCTAGATATGTCTCCTCAGACAGGGGAAACAAAAGCAAAATTAAACTAGTAGGACTAGACCAAAATAAAAAACTTTTGCACAGCAAAGGAAACCATCAATAAAACAAAAAGACAACCTACTGAATGAGATAAGATATTTGCAAATGATATATCCACTAATGGGTTAATATCTTAAATACATAAAGAACTTATACAACTCAACACCAAAAAAAAAAATTACCCAATTAAAAAATGGGCAGAGGAGTTGAATGACATTTTTCCAAAGAAAACATCCAGATGGCAACAGACACATGAAAAGATGCTCGACATCACTCATCATCAAAGAAATGCAAACTAAAACCACAATGAGATATCACCTCATACCTGTCAGAATAGCTAAGCTATAAAACACAAGAAACAATAGGTGTTGGTGAGGATGTGGAGAAAAAGGAACCTTCATGTACTATTCATGGGAATGCAAACTGGTACAGCCACTGCACAAAAAGAAAATCTATGGAGGTTCCTCAAAAGATTAAAAACAGAATTATCATATAATACAGTAATTCCACTAGGGTATTTACCCAAAGGAAAAAAATTTGAAAAGATATGTGCACACCCATGTTTATTGCAACATTATTTACAATAGCCAAGATATGGAAGCAACCGAGTATCCACCCACGGGGGAATGAATAAAGAAGAAATGGTACACACACACACACACACACACACACACACACACACACACACACACATATTGGAATATTACTCAGCCATAAAAAAAGAATGAAATATTGCCATTTGCAACAACATGGTAATAAGGCTAAAGTGAAATAAGTCAGCCAGAGAAAGACAAATACTATATGATTTCATTCATTTGTATAATTTAAGAATTTAAGAAAATGAATAAAGAAATAAGAGATAAACAAACAAAACAGACTCTTAAATACAGAGAACTGGTGGTTACCACAAGGGAGGTAGGTGGGACGGGGTAGGTGAAATAGGTAAAGGGGATTAACTCAATGAGCACTGAGAAATGTACAGAATTGCTGAATCACTATATTGTATACCTGAAACTAATATAATCCTGTATGTTAGTTATACTTGAATTAAAAAAGTAAATATCCATGGTTTGTTCTTCCTCTGAGGAAACAAGGCATTTCAGAATATGTGAGGTAGAAATTGCCTTAAAATTATGTAATGCTTTTATTTGCAATCTGTGCATTGTAAATCCCTGGGAAAAATGCCACACATTCATATTTCACCAAGAAATGTCCACAGTTTGAAGCAAAAATACATGTTGAGTTCATTTATGCTAGTATTTTACAAATTATGAGTTCATTTGAAAATATTAAATTCTTAGCTACTTCATGATACCATCTTACCTAAGAGCTTTCTCTCGAGTTATATACTCCTCACTGTTAAGAAAAATTTTAAATGAAGCAAAAGAGGGAGGCATATTCTTGGTTATTATGCTAATGATTATCTAGTAAGCTCATTATAACTCCCTAGGACCTAGGAAGTATAACTTTGTTGGACTTACTGGTTACTACCAGTTAGGGTCCAGATGTTTAACAACACTCCAAACTTAGATTTCAATGACTAGAAAACTGATGAGATGTAAATTATTTTATTTGTGGTGGATACTATAATGTATTGTCCAGATCTCCCTTCAGAAATAAAGGTCTTATTCCCCCAGCTGCTGGAAAAATAGGCCTCAGTTGTCAGTCCTCTTAAGGAGTGGCCTGAAGTTTGCCCAAGATCATGCCTCCTCCCAAGGGTAACCAATTTCCTATGACTGGTCAACTCAGGTATACAAAGGGATATAAGATTGTTTCCTATGCTGGAGGGAGAGGGTGGAGGGATGGGTAACTGTGTGATAGACATTAAGGAGGGCACATGATGTGATGAGCACTGGGTATTATTATATAAGACTGATGAATCACTGACCTCTACCTCTGAAACTAGTAATACATTATATGTTAATTAATTGAATTTAAATTTAAAAAAAAATTTAAAATATAAATAAATAAAATATGAAATGAAAAAAAAAATAAAGGGATATACGAGTCCAGGTCCCACTTCCCAGCTCAAGAAACAGCTAGATCATCTGAGACTTCCTTAAGATAGAGTCACAACTTAACTTCTCCTCTGTCTGAACTTTCTTCTCCTCTCTACCATAGCAGTTGATCCCAAAAACATTTTCTAGTAAATATCCTACACATCAATTTTAGTATCATAGGCTGGTCCCTGGAGAAACTACCAGTGACTTTATTCAATAATGATGAAAGCGACTTCTGTCCAAGAGAGAAGATAACTCCAGAGATTGTTTTTATTGCTCTCATGGAATTAGCCAGTTTTAAATCTGACTTAGCAATTTTTCCTCAGCCTTCTTTTTTTCACTGACTCCATATATGTCCATGAGTTTCTCACATCCTCTGTTGAACCAATGTCATCTTTTGATATCTTACTAATAAGTTAAATAACAGTTTGATACATGTTTACTATTTTCATGAGCATTGAGGTTTTAAATATTTTAAAATTTATAGAGTCCTCCACAAATCCTGTGGCCTTAGTCCAATGTTTTGAAGTCCTAGACACCTCAGATTGCTCACCCGCCTCAAAGAGTTGATTTGTAAAGAGTTTATTGTAATAAAGTTTATCAGGAGTTATTATAAAGTGCTTAGCACAGAGTAAAAACTTAGTATGTTGTAGCTGTTCTACACAAGTTTTTATTGTGCTTGTATCAACAGATGAATAATAAAAATACAAATATTATCAAGTGAAAAATTATGGGAAATATTTGATGATAAATATAGATCCTCATACCTATAAAAGCTGGGGATAAATGGTCATTCTAGAACAATGTTTTACATAATGTAAAACTCCTTCCAAATCCTGTCTGAACACTGCAGTGAAGCAAAGCTCATTAGTTCCAAAGAGATAACAGGTTTCTCATTTTAGAAAGCCAAAAACTGACTTAATTTAACCTACAAATACCAATCCTAGCTTTCCATTGCATTACAGAAGAAGCTAATAGTAATTGATCACATTACAAGTACATCTCTGTGTGCATGCATCATATCACTCTCATATCAACCTTCTGAATTAAATACTGTTATTGTTCCAAACTCACAGTTAACACTGACCTTAGAGAGGTTAAGCAACTTTCCCAAGATCACACTGTTAGTTCAAGGCCAGGATCTGAATCCAGGCTTTACTCTCGAGACAGTCTCTACCCCTGCTCTTTATTATAGTGATTTTCCTTCAAGCAAACCCTTTTTACTACCTCTCTCCGTTCATTTCAAACCCCAATACCCCACACGGTAAAAAAGACTTCTCAGTCCCTTTGGGCATCCTACGGCTCTGAAGGCCATAAACACAAAGAGTTAAATACTCCTACATCGTAGCCTTTCAACATTTGAAGATAATTATACCTCCTTTGAGAGTTTTCTTTTCCCTGTGCCAATACCCTTCAATTATTTCAATTGACTTTCTATGACAAAACTGCCAAAATATACACTATACTGTTTGCCTTTAACCTGGTGTGCTGGTAAATATATAATGTCTCTTTTAAAATGCAGTACCTAAGGGGCGCCTGGGTGGCTCAGTCGTTAGGCGGCTGCCTTCAGCTCAGGTCAGGATCCCAGGGTCCTGGGATCGAGCCCTGCATCTGGCCCCTTGCTCAGCGGGAAGCCTGCTTCTCCCTCTCCCACTCCCCCCACTTGTGTTCCCTCTCTCTCTGCGTCTCTCTCTGTCAAATAAATAAATAAAATCTTAAAATAAATAAATAAATAAAATGCAGTACCTAAGACTGAGCACAACATGATGAAAAAGAATTTGACAAGTATGAGGTTGAGTCCTGATTCTGGACTCTTATTCTGACTCTAAGCCCCTGACAGGTAGCTCAAATTCTGTTGACTTTTTGGTAGAGAGGTCACACTTAATAAATCATAGTGCTCTTCTACTGAAATTCAATGGTTCATACTTTCATATGAACATCTGTTTTAATGAAAGCTCTCTTTTACCTATGCAATTGATTTCTTGAAACAAATGCAAGAGATTGTCATTTCCAATTAATTTTGCCTTGTCTGAGTTGTCCCATTACTTTAGCCTGTCAAGATATCTCTCAGCCTGGATTCTGTTTTCAAACACATCACTTAAACTCAAGCAATTCTGGGTAGTTAACCATCTTCATAAAAACGTAGGGCAGCCAGGACTCTTACAGTCTTACTGGCTACTACAACTAACCATCCTTCATACGGTAATGCACACTTTGGAAGTAAAGATTTTAGAAAGCTTTCTCTATCCACTCAGCTTTACCATCATCCAGGCTGTATTCTTCTATCTTCTATGGTGCTAGTATAATAGCTACTATACAATATACGTTTAATAACTATATCTTGAATAAATTAATGAATTGCCCAAAGCATATAAAGAGATATTTTGGTAAATGTCTTTCCAAAATTAACATATACTATTTCTTAAGCATTTTATTGCCCTATCCAGTTCAAAATTCTCATCAGTAAGGGAAACACAATTAATCTGACATAACTTGATCACAGAGAGTTTATGCTGATCTCCAGAGAGCCTTGCTTCCTTTCTAAGAGCTCACAAACCTCCATCTGATAATCCACTGCAGCATCTTTCCCAAGATTGTGGTGAAGCTTCTGTAATTTGTAGAATCCACCTTCTTCATTGTTTCAAAAAGTGGGTTTTCTGTCGCTTTTTTCCATGATTTTTTAAAATGGCTAGTGATCCTCCACCACTTCCTCCAGCTTTCATGAAAAAATTGACCTATGCTTGACATCTGAAGTTGTGCAACACGGATGCTTGCTCAATTTCTAGCTCCTTCTATATCTTGCACCTTGATCCCTTCTTAACTATGTTTTTCTTATGATTTATAATTTCTTAATTATTCTAATTAACATAGAAAATGTAAGCCAGACAAATAAGTTCTGTTTTCTTCAAGGAGCTCTGCTTTCTCTCAGGAATTGGTTAACATTTGTTACCTGGTATTTTGTGGAATTTAATGCCTGTGAAGTAGTCAGGGGAAGACAAGGCAGAGAATGGGTAGAGTAAATGACTTATGAAGTTAGCATTGTGGATTGGACAGAGGATGAAGATTCATTTAATCAAGAGATTGGCAGATGTTTTCATGTATTGTCATGTGGGAGAGAGCCAAAAGTAGAACACCTGATGGTTGTGAGCTTATCAGGACATCTAGTAGCATGAGCTACTCCAGCTGGCCTCAGATCACCCTGAATAAGCCAGATGAATCCAACACATATAAACATGCTGTGTGTTCTCAGGATGTTAATATCCAGGAACCCAGTCAACACAGAATATCTAACTCTAATGTTATCTCATTTCCTGAGGGCACCAGAAGAGGCATAGTCCTAGGGGAAGGAAAGAGATGAATAAATGGACTTGCCATCACCCCAGACTGAGTTTGGTTTGTTAAGACTTTCCGAATGGTAGAGCCAATTCTGTGCCTCTGGCGATATGTGGAGGATACTGTGCATAATGCTGTTGTCCACTGACGGATCACAGCCAAATGCTAGTTATCCATGAGTTTTATAATATCCTCCATTCACTTCTATTAGCACCGATACTAAAGCAGAAAATAAACTGATTATCTTTTGTTCTCTCTCTTCCTGTGCTTGTTAAACCTTGAAAAGATAACTAATGTTTATAAGTGTGCCTACAACATGCCAAATGATACATAAAAGATAAATACATAATATATACATAATAGATACATAAGTTTGTATGTATGTAAATTATATAATGGCTTAATCTTTATAACAAGATGGTTCTATATAAATACTTATTTCTTTCCCTTTCAAAGGTGAAGAAACTGAAATGTTTGGGATAGGCAAATTGGTCAAGCCTACAAAGCTAATAAGTGACAGAGCTGAGATTCAAATCACGTTTACTGGATTTCCAACATGTTCTTTTCATTACCAAGATGCATTTCTTAAGAGAAGCAATAGCAAGAAAACAAGTAGCAAGCTGGCTACAAATAAGAAATTGCTGTGATGAGATAAGAATATTTATTTAACCAAAAAAAATCTGGCTCATCTACAAAGTAATCATCTTTAGGCTTTGAGAAATTCAGAATTAGTGTGCGTGGGGAATATTTTATATGATTTTGTATGATTTTAAAGTAATGTTTATTTATGGTTTTTAAAACTTGTAGAAAAATATACTTTATCATGGAATTTAATAAATACTTAAGTAGAAAGCTATCTGGGTGTATCTTTGGAGAATTAGGGTAACATAAGATCATGAAAACAATAGTGAAAAAATCTGTCACTTCTATAATTTCTTGGAAAAAAGGATTATGTAACTCGATCTAACACTCCGCAGTATATTGTTGTTTGTTTCTAATTTTTTCTTGTGTTATATTCTTGATTCTCCAGCCATTCTGTAAGTTATTTTGAGGACCAGATTTTAAATTTCTTTTTTGGATATGAGACACCAAGTATGGAGCCTGTCATATTTATCACCCTCTTAGGGATTAATGTACTTGATCTCTCTAGGGCACACAGTGCCAGAAACACTGGAAAAGTCATCCTATTTTAATGATTTCTTTGTATGTATGTTTCTGATCATGACATGATCCTAGTGATTGCTGTATTATAGCTCAAGTGCGAATTCACTCTTTTTTTGCATGCTCTGTGATAACATAATTGGACCCTGGAAATATTTCTCCTCTGTCACCCAGCAAGACATTAAGCCTTGTCAGTTGAAGGTGCCTGAGGGAGACCTGACAGTTTGTCCTGTGCTGATTTCCAAAAGGATGCACCTTTCTCCAATATTTGGCTGTAATGCACTCTTTCTACTTCTCAGGTCAAGCTGCAGTAGCATAGCCAGGGGCCCTAGACAGTGTGGGTCCCAGCCTAGGTCTCTATTGCCAGCCTCATGTATACATATGCCCAGGACCCTGCAAAGCAAGTCATCTAGCAAGCCAGCTCCATGGCCTTTATCCCATGCACATAGATGACCTAGGGTACCCTGGTCCAAGCCACAGCCAGAAGTGGACTAGACTCCTGCAGAGGGTGGCCTCCCCAGCTCCCAGTTTCATCATTATTTAATGGTCAGCCACTAACCCCACCACCTAGCAAGTTCTGAGGCTTAGCAATTCCTTGTGGAAAGCTCTCCCTACCAACCCACAGGGAAGATTTCTGGCAAGTCCAACTAGCACAACACCACAGTGGTTTTCTGGCCATCACGTGAGCCACCCCAAACCCCTCCTGGATCTCAGCCTGGATCTCAGCCCAGGTGAGACAAGGGCCCTTCCTCGGACATACTATGTCACCCTAGGGAAAGGAGCTGCTCTTTCTATCTGCTTCCCCTATTTTCCTTACAATTCTCTTTAACTCTCATAATTGAATTCTCCATTACTTCCATTTGACCATTAATAATTCTTTTTATTAAATTTTTCTTGTTCAAGACACCGTGTGCTATCTCTTGACTTGATCCTGAGTAATACAGACATCTTAGTCAGAAAACCACTCTTGATTTGGGTCTTTCTTTACCAACTCAAAGACTGAGAGTGGGGGTAGGGGGGGATTGTAAGTCATTAATAGCAAAGCTAATCTATATTGAGTACTTACTACACATGAGGCATGATGCTAGGTACCTGATGGACATATATTTCTTGACCCTCACAATATCTTACAGGTACACATATTAACTCCATGTCAGATGAAGAAATTTGCTCAGATCCCCACAAACAAAGGTGTGACTCCAGTGTTTCCCATTATAGGGCTCTGATTTTGAGAAAACACTACACAACCCTCCAAATTACATAATAGCTTAAATTAAAATATAAAGTGGTCTTTTTAAATGTAAAATATTGCTTGCCATATTATAATATCCTAGGTTTTAAAGTATCCCAATTTTAATAAATGGATTATTATATTAGTATGCTTGGGCTGCTATAACAAAATACCATAGACTGGGTGGGGTTTAAACAATAAAAATGTATTTCTCACAGTCTTGGAAACTGGAAAGTCCAAGGTCAATGTGCCACCAATTCAGGTCTCCTGAGAACCCTCTTCCTGGCTTATATATAGGCACCTTCTCTCAGTGTTCTCAACTGGCGAAAAGAAAGCACTCTGGTGTCTCTTCTTATAAAGACACTAGTCCCGTCATGGAGACTCCACCCTCATGGCCTCATCTAAACCTAAGTACCTCCCAATGGTCCCACCTCTAAATATCATATTGGGAGTTAAGGCTTCAACATACAAATTTTGAGGGGACACAAATATTTAATCTGTAACAGTTATGTGAGAATTAGATACTGGTCTATCATTTTGATAGTAGGCCCCCATTTTTATATGAAGTGATTTCTAACATGTTAAGATTAAAGGAGTCAGCTAGCAGTCATCTAGGCCATTGCCTAAACTTCATGCTCAATAGTCAAATAATTCCATAAAGAATTGGGTGTGAGGGCACCTGGGGTGGCTCAGATGGTTAAGCGTCTGCCTTCGGCTCAGGTCATGATCCCGGGGTCCTGGGATCGAGTTCCGCATCGGGCTCCTTGCTCGGTGGGGAGCCTGCTTCTCCCTCTACCTCTACTGCTCCCCCTGCTTGTGCTCCCTCTCTCTCTCTCTCTGACAAATAAATAAATAAAAATCTTTAAAAAAAAAGAATTGGGAGTGAATAATTGTTTATCCAATAAGAACTGTAGTTATATTTCTAAATATGTTGTCTAATTACTCAGCAGTTATAAATCCTAATAGTCCTACTGCTATTTGCATTAGACCAATGGAGAAAATCTTATGTATCCAAACCAACATTTATATGGTATATTATTATAGTCAAACTTAGTTTGCTATATCCATAAAATATCTCCATTGATTATTATCTTTTAATATCCAAGCTGATATTCCAATTATAGAAAAATGACATTGTTATCTAGGATTATCATTCAAAAGGAGTGGTAAAAAGAATACAAAAACACTAATTTAAAGAGACACATGCACCCTTATATTTATAGCAGTGTTATTTACCATAGCCAAACTATGAAAGCAGTCCAAGTGTCCATCAATAGATGAATGGATAAAGAAGATGTGGTATATAGATATAATAGAATATTATTCAGCCATAAAAAATGAAATCTTGCCATTTGTAACAACATGGATAGATCTAGAAAGTTAATGCTAAGCAAAATAAGTCAGTCAGAAAAAGACAAATGCCACTCATATGTGGAATTTAAGAAGCAAAACAAATGAGCAAAAAGAAAAAAACAAGAGAGAGGGAGCGAGCCAAATCAAGAAACAGAGTCTTAATTATAGAGAACAAACAGACAGTTACCAGAGCTGAAGTAGGTGGGGGGGGGGGGTGAGTGAAACAGGTGATGGGGATGAAGGTGTGCACTTGTCGTCATGAACACTGTGTGATTAAAATAAAAACTTTTAAAAAAAAGGAGTGGTAAATTAATTTGCTAGGCAAAACTAGAAAAAGAGATTACATGCAGAAAAGAAAAATTTATACTATGTCTCAGATCAATTACCTAAAATATGTTTCTGTAAAAATGAAATCATTTAATAATAAATTCTATTCTATTCTAAATTCTAGCCAATTCAATATTTTATCTATGCACATAATTATATATGTATACACAACTCTGTCTATTTCTCTCTCAGTTCTATTTCATAACAGCTTCATAAACTTGGGCAGATTTTTTTTAATAATAAATAAATAAATCTCTTTAAACCTAAGCTTCCTTATCAATAAAATGAGTATAATAAAAATTATCTCGGGTTGTTGTGCAGATAAATGATAATAGACAAGCACACATAGAAAGTCTCAAAAAATTTATCTCCTCTGTCTTCTTTCTCAGAAGGATGTGCTCCGCTTGACCAAGAAAAGGAAGACATGGGATTTAAGAAACAAGAAATCCGACAAATGAGGGCAACACAGGGAATCACATCCCATCTCCTGGTGATGGCAAGAATAGCCCAGGAATAACAACTGGGTTAGAGCAGGGAGATGGAGGGCTAGAGGAAAGATATCACTAACAAAATCGAGTCTGGCAGACTGCCTTTCATGTTTGATGATAGCAAGAAGCTATAAATAAGCGACTGATACATAGAGAAGAACATACAAATTACAGCTACTAACTCCAGGATACTCAATGGTATACAACAAAAGAAAATGAAATAAAAACAGGCTGTACGGCTCAGCCGTGGATAATATTTACAGTCAGTATACTGTCTAAATGCAGTACAGAGCTAACCAAATATATTGGGATGATGGAAGGAGGACTATGAGAGTGCTCCATCCTCACCTCCCAGAAACAGGAACCATGAAACAATACGGAAAGCTACAAAGCAATCAAGAAATAAAAATATAAGCATGTTTTTTGATAATGATGATAAATCCCAGAAGAAATAGCTAAAAGTCAAATCATTCTACAAAATGTTCATCAGGGTGCCTGGGTGGCTCAGTTGGTTAAGCGACTGCCTTCGGCTCGGGTCATGATCCTGGAGTCCCGGGATCGAGTCCCGCATCGGGCTCCCTGCTCAGCAGGGAGTCTGCTTCGCCCTCTGACCCTCCCGCCTCTCATGCTCTCTCTCTCTCTCTCTCTCATTCTATCTCTCAAATAAATGAATAAAATCTTAAAAAAAAAAACACAAAGTGTTCATCGGTAAGACAACTGTAGTCCCTCACCCTGTCTATTCCCATCCCCAACATCTCTTTCCCAGAGGAAACCACTTTCACTCCTCACTCCTTTCACTTTCACCTGGTATTTACCACCATATTTCTACAAGATAAGATTAAATTTGTAAAGAGACAGACTGTAGGTATAACTACCTATCACAGGGTCTTCTAGTCCATGGTAAGCAGTTAACCCTCCTGTGTTGTTCTCGTGGTTACATGAAGCAAGTCATCTACGTCATGTTACAAACATCGATATGCACCAGGAGACACACCCCTAGAGCGGTAAAAGATCCCAAAGCGCTATATAAGGAACCCTGTGGACTGAGAGTCAGCAACGGGACACTTGCTCTACTCTGCCTCCCAACATGGGCACAGAGAATAAACCGAAGGAAAAGGAAAAGGGAAGAAAGATTTTAAGAGTCTGGACATTCTTTCAACTTAAAAAAAAAAAAAAAAAATCAATAATCCTGGCTGTCCTTTTAAAAGAAAAGATATACCTTAGAAATACCTGCTGCGTTTCAAAGATGTCAGAAAACGACAGCTAACACTTACATAGTACTGATTATTGGCCAAGCCTATTGAAGAAAACAGGCCTATATACAAATTCAATAAATGCGGACAATACGTGGTAAATATACAATTCTATCCCCTTTTTTACAGATGAGGAAATGGAGACACAGAGAGATTAAGTAATTTGTTTGAGATTACGCCAGTAGTACATGTAAAGCCAGGTCTGGAACCCACACAGCCTGACCCTGAGATCACTGCCCTTTAGCCACTACTCACGGAATGAGATGCAGGGACTCCTGCTTGGATCCGTGTCTCTTAGGCCCTGATGAGAAGTTAGGCAGGGGAAGACAGGTGTGGAACTCTGCATATGTGGGCATGTGTTGGGCGTGCCATTCGGTACAGGGAGAGGGTGAGTGAGAATGAGCTGGTTGTTATCAGATGATCATTTGAGGTTACTGCTGTGCCAAGGCCTATTCTGGACCCAAAGCTACATAGGAAATGTATATGCCATACCTTACAATATAACTCCTCTCATAAACCCAACACAGCCTTCCAGAATGGAGACCCACTGTGGCATGAAGGCGGGAAAAATGACATCAAATCAAAGGGGGGAAATAACTTATTTTCTGCTCAAGTGTAGAAAAACTGAATCTAAGGGGCTGCAAAGGCAGAAAGTGTTCAGGGGCTGACCAGGAATGACCATGCTGAATGTGCCCCTACTCACAGAACAGTTAGATGAAGAGAAGGATGAAACATAGAACCCTGGACTAAAAGTACTCTAAAAAAGAGCATTTCTCAACTCCAGTGAGCTTTAATGGTCTTTCAAAAATAAAGAAAAAAATACAAGAAGTGAAAAGATCCATTTCCAAGAACTTGATGATTAGGGACCAGAGCTGGGCAAGCCTTCAACAAATTTGTTCAGATTTTTATATATTAGCAGTAAGACTGTTCCAAAGCTTGAATGCATTCCTAATCCTCACCTGAGGAGTCTAGCACATGTTCTAAGATTCCCTGGAGTGACTTGAGAGTACACAATAGACACCTTTGGAACACAAACAGGATTGTTTTAGTGAAGTATCTCATGGCAGAGCAGCTTAACCTCTTGGTCTTTCCCAACTGTGCCCAGGCACTTGGCTGCCAGCAGAGAGAAAAGAAGCAGAGCTCCTCAGAGACTGACAGAAGAGGCATTCTTTGCTCAAGACAGTTCATCTTTCAGGGAAGAGATCATGATTAACCCCTGGCTAGTAGGTTCTTAAACTTATCCAATTTTTGCAAAACAAAATATAAATCACACAAGAAGTTGCTCTTTTTAGTTGCTGAAACTAATGCCATGTTGATTCTGTTGAAGTCACGGGTGGGCCTTATTTCTGGGACTCTATGGGTCAGTCACAGTCCCTTGTCTGTTGGGAAGCTTGGTCTGGCCAAGGTCGGCCTTGGAAGCCCAGGAGAAGCAGACTCCCCGCTGAGCAGGGATCCATCGCAGGACCCTGGCATCACGACCCTGAGCCAAAGGCAGATGCTTAAGCAACTGAGCCACCCAGGAGCCCTTGTTATTGACAAATTTAGGAGGTGCTGCTTGCTAGAAACTCCTTATATTAGAGGAGAAACTAGGGAATCGAATGAGGACTGTGTCTTCCAGAACCCACTGCAATCAGTAATAATAAAGGGGCAAGAGATGATTTAAACATCTTGCCAGGTCTCTGTCAAGACAGAGGTCTAAGGAACTTACATTTAGAATGTAGATGTGATCAGAGAAACAACAAACTATGTTGGTATCTTAATATGAGTATTTTAAGTTGCGAGACACTTTTTAATTCTAAGTTATGAAACACAGTTTTCGGCTGCTTTGAGTAATTAGGAGGGTATTTTTCCTGAAATTCCCCATATGTCTATAGTAAAAACATCTGCCCAACATCTGCCGAGAGTAAGAATGCACACATTGAGGGAAATTGCTTTTGTTCATGAACAACAAACCTTCAGTGACAGTCAAAAAAAAAAAAAATCTAAGCTTTTATTTTGTTGAAATTATGTTTTTGATTTCTGGCATTACAAAAGAAGTATTTAAAATGTAAATTGATTCATAGTGGTCCTGTTAACTGAGGCCAGCTGTGCAGATGAGCACTAGACATCATTTGTTCTCATGGTACTCTCGCTTCCTTTCCCCGGTCCCCTCCACAGGCACCCTCCCAGCAAAAAAACACATTCTACTATCTGCTCGGTATCATTAAGGTGCAAACAAATGAAACCAATTCACAACTGGGGGAAATCCCTGGGGGAAAATGCTTCCAACATTTCATACAAGAGAGATCAAACTTTTATCTATTAAAATGAAAAAAGGTACAAATCCTATGGCCTGGCAAAATTGTTTCTCGATTTCTCCCCTCATCTGTCAACATTTCTTCAGAGAAGTAGAACCACTAGGAAACTATTTGTATATTTATGTAGGAAATAAACACATATATTTGGGGTTTGACCTTATGCCACTGTGGGACCTGATCGCAAAGTCTCTGTGTAGCTGTTTCTGCCTCTGGTGTTGGAGCTTGAAATTCACAGGGCAGGCAATCTGGAAGGAAAGATAGAAGTTATGTGGGGGAAGGAAGAATGGACTGGAACCTCAGAGGCTGAACTGGAAGCTGCAAGGGAAGATGGCAATCTGCGTAAGTCTCTCATCACCACCCAACCTCTCACTGGGATGATTAGAATGTCGTACAGGAGAAGCAGACACTTAGCATCACGGAGCTAAACCCAGGAGTAAGAAAAGCTGCATTCGGATATCAGGCTGGAGCAGGCCTGGAGGTTGCCCCACTTCCCGCCACAGGCAATCACAAGAGCCAATAGATAGGCTTCAGGCTGTGTGAGCCTCAGAAACATCTGGGCCAGTACCGGGCATCCAAAAATAAAAAAAGCATATGGCTCCTGCTAAATTCCACTTTCCAAATCTCATGAAAAATGTCTCTTATAGTCTGCACTATGTAGGAACTGTGTAGGAAAGGGAAACCCAAGAAACATAGCTCCAGCTTGGTAAAGTTGAAAAAAATGCAAATCTACTGTACTGCCCTAAAGAAATATACCCAGATAATATGCCTAAGGAATCAGGGGCAGAATATCCATGTTATATTATATTTATTAAAAATAGGAATAATTTAAAGGTCCGTTAATACCTGAGCTACATCCATATAAGACATACTACAATTCCAACAAATGAGGTTGAGAAACACACTAACATAGAAAGAGTTCTTAGCCATAGTGTTGAACATAAAAAGTGAGAGTTGTAGGTACAGTATGGTAGCGTATTTTTAAAACACATAACGCGGGAGCCTGGGTGGCTCAGATGGTTAAGTGTCTGCCTTCAGCTCAGGTCATGATCCCAGGGTCCTGGGATCGGGTCCCGCGGTCCTGGGATTGGGTCCCGCATCAGGGTCCCTGCTCAGAGGAGATCCTGCTTCTCCCTCTGCCTCTCTCTCTCTCTCTCTCTGTCTCTCATGAATAAATAAATAAAATCTTAAAAAAAAACACATAATGCAAACTATTACCAAATAATTCCATGGGTACATTTGTTCATTTAATTAACACATACTTATCACCTATTGTGTGTCAGATACTCTTCTAAACACAAAGGGTTGTGCAAGTTTAAAAAACTCTGGCATCAAGGAGCTTATATTCTAGTTGAGGAGACAGACAATAAAAAGTAAATAAATAAGTAAAACCAGCCATGCTTAGGGGTAATAAATGCTACAGAGGCAAAAAAAAAAAAAAAAAAAAAAAAGCTGGGAAAACAAAAGAATGAACTATGGGGAGGCCAGGAAATGTCTCACTAAGAAGATGGTATGTAAGCAAAGATTTGAAGGAGATGAAAGAGCTAGCTCTGTGGATATCTGGGGGAAGAATGTTCTAGGCAGCAAAACTAACATGCACAAAGACCTGGGGCATGAGTGTGTGGTGTGTGTTGGAGGAATAGCAAGGAGATTAGTGTGGACATAAATAAGGAGGAGTGGAATCATAATCAGGTCAAATAGAACCTTTTAGGCCATAATACAGACTTGGGATTTTACTGAAAGATAGAAGTCTCCGGAGGGTTTCATGCAGGAAATCTACAGATGGAAACACATCCTCCAGGCTACTGTGTTAAGATAAGACTGCAGAGAGACCAGAGTGAAAATGGACACCAGTTAGGGTTAGGTGGCTACCACAGTAATGCAGGTGAGAGATTGTGTGGCTGGGCCCCAGATGGTGATGATAAAGCAGTTGGGTTCTGAATACGTTTTCAAGGCAGAGCCTACAACATTCTCTGACAAACCATAAGAAAGAGGAGTCAAGGCTAACTCTAAGCAAAGCTTGTTAGCCTGAGCAACTGAAATAGAAGCTGTGAGAGTAGGGAATTCAGAGGAGATGAGTTTTGGGCTGGTTAAGTCTGACGCACCCACTAAACATCCTAGAAAGGTCAAGTGGCTTGTCTTTTTGAAGGCAAAATCTTGCACCCATATTAAAGACAGGCCTGGCTCCTGGAGCTGTAACTTCCACTGGATTACTGTTGCAGTTAACTGGTTTACATGTAACCCACAGAAGTTCAAAATACTTCCAAGGCATCAAATTTGTACTTGGAAATAAGAAAACACAGCTGACCTTCATTTCTCAGTCATCTTGCCTATAACCACCCATACCAGAAAGCAAATTGGACTTAAACTGCCTACTTAACAATAAACACAAACACTGGGGGGAAATGAGATGGCATTTGGCTACTTGAATTAAATTAATAACTTCCTTGAATTAAATCTTTTTTTTTTTCTTTCTTGTTAAAGATAACCACTTGTCTGGCTAAATTATTCAAACACTTAAATGTGTTGATGTAGCTTATTTTTTTGTTCTGCTTTATTAGACTTAGATGGGAAAGAAGGATCTAAAAGCCCTTTGCCATCATTCTCCTTTTATTTCCCAACAAACTTCTGGGTTTGTGAATGTTAGTTTCTTTCTTTCTTTTTTTTTTTTGTGAATATTAGTTTCTTGAGGTAAATTCACTGAAATTTACTATAGAGACTGAATGAACTCTAAGGTTCTAGTACTCTGACTGGGTGACTCCAATTTCACAGAAACAGTGCAAGGCTAAAATATCTTACCTTGAAGCACTTAAAATTACAGATTTTTCAAATATGGATGAATGGTACGAATAGAAAAAACACTTTCAAAAATCAGATACTTTGGGGTGCCCGGATGACTCTCGTCGGTTAAGCGTCTGCCTTCGGCTCAGGTCATGATCCCAGGGTCCTGGGATCGAGCCCCTCATCGGGCTCCCTGCTCAGCCAGGAGCCTGCTTCTCCCTCTGCCGCTCCCCCTGCTTGTGCTCTCTTTCTCTCTGACAAATAAAAATCTTAAAAAAATAAAAATCAGACACTTATGTTCCTATTTTTTTAAGATTTATTTATTTATTTTAGAGGGGGATGGGGAGGAGCAGAGGGAGAGGGAGAAGGAGAATCCAAGCAGACTCCCTGCTGGTGTGGAGCCTGACATAGGGCTCGATCCCATGATCCCGAAACCAGGACCTGAGCCACAATCAAGAGTCAGAAGCCCAACCCACTGAGCTACTATTTTTAATTTTGTCCTATCAATTGCTTTAAATTAATTCCTAGGCAATTGTTTCCATTAATATGAAAGAGTCAGCTTGTCTTCTTTCCTTTTTCTTTAGTTCTCAGATATGAGGGACTGTGAGACTAAATAAATCATTATATATTCTACATGCAATTCTCTTGTGACAGCCTTTCAAAAAAGAATTAGGAAGCTCAAATATTAAATGCCAACAATCCATGACTAGGATAAGGTCAGTTTCAAGGGTAAAGACATTTTTGAATTGAGTAGTTTGTAACACTTGCATAAAAACAATTTCAACAATAAGGTTCTGTTATTGTGTATCTAATTTATGAAGAAAGTCATTGCCCTCCAGTAACTTCACTTAAAAAGAGAGGAAATATACACATTCTCCCTCTGTCTTCCTCTCCCTTCCTCCCTCCCACTCTGTCTCTGTCTCTCACACAGATGCACACACACACACACACACAAACACACACACTCACACATGCACACACAGCACTGAATTGAATGCCAATAGCTTTTTAATTCAGATAAAACACACGTTTTGGCAGATAATACAAGCAAAGTTAGCCTGTTGATAATGTTCTGAAACCTTCCCTTGTGAAAAAAATATCCATGTTTTAGTATTGATTTTCCAAGTTTCAAGTGTTATCAATGTCACAAATCTTTGTGATGAATATGATTAACTCACACTAAATTTTATATTCAATTATTAAGCCAACCTCACTAGACAACACTTTTTGGGGGCGGACAAAATTACACATATATTTGGGAGTAATTAACTATTCTTTATCTGAAAGAATAACCAGTTTCTATGCATGTATTAATGAAGCCCCTAAAATATGAATAGTTCTAAAAGCACACAGAATTACCATTATTGTCAGAAACACAAGAACATTTACTGAATGTGGTGAGGTGTGATAAAGCATTTTAGTTATATAGCAGAATACCTCATATTTTTCAGGATGCACACTAGGGTGTGTATACTCTCTGGGTCTTTAAAATACTTTATAGAAAGGCATCAATAAAGTACATGGGCAAAATCTTGATAATTAGTAATGGGTGATGTATATATGGAAGTTCATTAACTATTCTCTCTTGTGCATGTTTGAACTTTTTCATAATAAAACAAAATCAATCCACTTGTTTCTATTAGTCAACACTCTTTTTACTAATAGTAATAAGAAATTTCAAATAAAGAAATATGATTCTTTAATACTGTGGTTCCTGTATTGATGAAGTCTAAAAATATCCTGAGCTAGGCTGTGTATCTAGGCTGACTGTGCACTGGGGGAATAGAGGGTAGGGAGCAACATTGGGGAAAGAGTACTTTTTCTAGGTACTTTAAGCATAGTAGCATTTAATCCACACAATGACTCTGGAATTTTTTTTTTAAAGAACCAAAAGAAATTTATTCATAAAATTTCTTACTTGACCAGTGGTGAGAACCAAGAAACACTATACCAAGAAATGCTCAACTAAGAACCCACTAATAGTCTTTAAGCTGATTCATACAAGAGAACAACCAGAGTAGCTCTTGATTTTTAGGCTAGAAAGAACGTCCTTCTGGATGTCTTTCAATTGTACAAGGACATACATTTAACCACAGGGGTCTGTGCAAGCAGCATCGTAGTATCTGTAGACTTAGTTGAGTCACAGCTTCCAGAGTGCTATGCCTTGTCTACCTTACATAGCTGTTCCACCACTCTTGCTGATTTCTTTGTTGGCTCCTTTCTCTTTTTCTGCTCCTTTACTGGTGTTTGCTTTCTCTCTTTCTCTTCTGCCTGTCCACTATCAGTTCCTTTCTCTCTTCCATGGTTGCCTTCTTTCTCTTGTTCTTTGTCATGAACACTGGTGTAAACTGCTATGTTATAGCCTTCCTGGTTCCGAGCAATTTCAATGGCAAAAAATTGTATCCTGGGGGCAAAGATGGTGTTTTCCTCAGTTTAACCCTGGGAACAACCCAGTCGCTGCCAAGTACCATAGTTGAAGTCTTCTACAATCCCGTCAAACTTCAAGCAGAATGGCCTCCACTTCTCTTTAGCTGATTCTGATTTGAGTTCTTCTGGATCCAACACATCTATCCTGAGTTTCTCAAAATTCTCCTGAAACTCTGAGTAGATTTGGTCATCCACTTTGGTGAGTTTCAGGAACTGTGTGGGTCAACTGATGAAATCAGCTTGTAGTAGACCTCAGCATGCTGCACTGTTTTTATGGCCCAAGCCATCTCAATTTCAGGGTCGTTGCCATAAGACTCAGCTGGAGAGAAAGAGCATGTGCCACAGACACCAGTTCCCCAGAAACCGGCTCAGCAGTTCCACTAGTCGTCTCCATGTTGCGCCCCACAAAGCAAGTGCCTATTTCCCAGAAATGGATTCTGTTGATGCAAAAACTGAGATCTAGAAAGAGATTAAGTAACTTGCCAAATTCACACAAATAATAAGTGTTGAAATTGGGATGTGACTCTAGATTTGAGAACTTCTAAATTTTATTCTTTCTTAACCAGACTTGTGGGTATTTAGGGTAAATTTCTGAAGAAATTTCAACCACCACCATTAATGTTAATAAAAACACTAAAACACAGTTGTGATCTTGTGTCTTTGCTGCTAAAGACCTTTAAATGTTCCCTTATTAGCTAAGAGAGAACATCAATTCTGATGTGTGCTCTTTAATAAATGGCCCCAGGCCTCCCCATCTGACTTCAATCCCCACAAGCCCCTCCATATACACTGTGATGGTTAATTTTTTGTGTCAGCTTGACTGGGCCATGGGGTACCCAGACATTTGGTTAAACATTATTCTGGGTGTGTCTGTGAGGGTTTTCTGGATGGGATTCACATTTGAATCAATAGACTGAGTAAAGCAGATTGATCTTCTCAATGTGGGTGGGCTGCATCCAATCCACTGAAGGACTGAAGAGAACAAGGCAGAATAAGAGAGAATTTGCTCTCTCTGCCTGAATGTCTTCAAGTCAAGACATTGGTCTTCTCCTGCATTTGGATTTGGACTCAGACTTGAATTTACATCATCAGCTGTCCTGGTTCTCAGGTCTTTGGACTCAGACTAGAACTGTACCATTGGTTCTCCTGGGTCTCTAGCTTCCTGACTGCAGGTCCTGGGACTTCTCAGGTTTCCTAACTGCGTGAGCCAACTCCTTATAATAAATCCCAATCTCTAACTCTCTCTCTTTTTCATATATGTATATTATAATTGTTAACAAAATACTATAGAAATATTTAGAAATATGTACATTAGGGGCATTATCTGGTGAGATCCCAGACAGAAATGGGGAATATGTTATGGGAAACTGGAGGAAGGGCAATCCTTGTCATAAAGTGGCAAAGACCTCGCTGAATTTTGTTCATGGTCTAGTGTTGTTTGGAAGATAGAATTCGCAAGTGACAAAATTGCATATTTAGCTGAGGAGATTTCTAAACAAGTGTTTAGAGTTGGTTCCTCCTCATTGCTTGTACTAAAATGCAGGAAGAAAGATGAAAAGGAACTAAAACTTGAAGATTTGGAAAGCTCTCATCCTGCCCATATTGCAAATAATGAGAAAGTGTGTTCAGGAGAGAACACCAAAGGCTGGATTATCACTCGGTAAAGAGATTATAAGGTTGTATGTGTAGGGACATTGCCAGATTAGACTAAAAGCAAGGGAGACAGAGACAACTTCTAGCCAAAGCTATAGGAGTGGAATCATCCAGAGCCACAGGGGCTGGACTATCTGGGTGGCATCCTTAAGGGTGGCATCCTCACCCAGCAGAGCCATGGGGCAGGTCTGCCACCCCTATGGACCCAGAAGGTGAAGGAACCAAAAGGAGTTAATCTTGAGCTTTGGGATCTGATGGAGTTTATCTTGCTGGGTACTGGATTCCTTTGAGACCCATCATCCCCTTCTTCCCTCTGATTTCTCCCTTTTGTAATGGAAATGTTTATCCTACACCTGTCCCAGCACTGTACTTTGGAAGCACAAAACTTATCTGGTTTCACAGTGTGATATTGTGATTTATAATAAGAAATACACATAGGACTCTCATCCCAGCTTTTGGCACAGAGCTCCTAAAGCCTTAGAAATATCTGTGATGACAACAATAAAGGTGTCTATTATTATGTTAATGACGTGGCTTTTGGACCATGCCTATGCATGGGAGCTGGTTGCCAGGAGAACCAACGAGAATAGAGGGTTAGAACTTTCAGTCCCACCCCCTGATTTCCAGGAAAGAGAGAAGGCCTGGAGGTTGAATCAGGCACCATTGGCCAATGATTTAATCAATTATGCCTATGTAATGAAGCCAAAAAACCCAAAAGGACAGGGTTTGGAGAGCTTCCAGGCTGGTGACCGTGTGGGGATTTGGGAAGGTAGCATACCCTGAGAGAGCACAGAAGTCCCACACCCTTTCCCTATATCTTGTCGTCTGCATCTCTTCCATCTGGCTGTTCCAGAGTTACATCCTTTTATAATAAACAGGTAATCTACTAAGCAAAATGTTTTTCTGAGTTCTGTGAGATGTTCCAGCAATTTATCAAGCCAAAGGAGCAGGTCATGGGAACCTCTAATTTATAGCGAGTTGGCCATAAGTACAGGAAACAATCTAGGCTTACAACCGGCATCTGAACGGCAAGGGTGGGGGCGGCTCAGTCTTGTAGGACTGAATCCTTTACCTGTGGGATCTGATGCTATCTCTGGGTAGCTAGTGTCAGACCTGAGTTGAACTGTAGGACACCCAGCTGGTGTCCAGAGAATTGCTTACACAACACATTCTCTGGTGTCCAGAGAATTGCATACACAAACACACCCGCATTGGAAAATGGGTCTCAGAACACTTTTTACCGGGGTTCACAGCTGGAGAGAAATTTTGCCTCAGGATGAATATGCCATGCCTTGGGTCTCACTCATGCCTGCTTTAGATGATATTTAAATGTGACTTTGAACCTTAGGCTATAGAGTGGATGCTGGAATAAGTTAGAACTTTTGGGGATTTGGGGATGGAATGAATATATTTGCATGCAAGAGTGATATGGAAGGACATGGATTTTGGAAGGCCAGAAGCAGAATGCTGTGGACTAAATAAATTGTATCCCTCCAGGATTCATATGTTGAAGCCCTAACTCTCAATGTGATAGTATTTAGAGATGGAACTTTGGGGAAATAATTGGATTTGGATGATGTCACGAAGGAGGTGTCTTCATGCCAGAGTCAGTGCCCTAATAGGACAAGAAGGGGACACATGGGCTCTCTCTCTCACCACCAAATGTGCACACGCACGAGGCAGCCATCTGGAAGCCAGGAGGAGAAAGTGCGCCAGAACCCGACAATGCTGGCACCCTGGTCTTGGACATCCGGCCTCCGGAACTGTGAGAAATAGATTTCTGTTGTCTGAGTCATTTTGTCTATGATGTTCTTTGTGGCAGCCTAAGAAGACTAAAGAACCCACCCACCTTCTGGTCATGGGTTCTGTTGTTCCTCTTGCACATACCATCCCTCTACCTAAAGTGTCCTGATCCTGAAAGCAACAACAACAACAACAACAACAACAACAGTCATCCTTCAAGAGTCAGTTCAAATGCCACATTCTCTGCAAAGGTTTATAAGCCTCCCAGGGAAAATTAAATGGTCTTGCCACCATGATGCCCTCAGCCTGCATCACAGTGGGCAGAGTTCTATAAAGACAATTCATACAGTGTTTTTTTCCATATTTGCTACAATTCTTATAATTCTTTAAATCCTAGAGTCTGTGCAGTAAACAGTGAAGAAGGATTAATCTAGGCAAGTGACAATGGAGGCCTGAACAATGATTGGGCAGAAGCAATGGATAGAAGGAACTCATGCAAGGCAGGTTGGGGAAGTAACAAGCAATAGAATTTGGCCATTGCCTTTGGAGGGTGTAATGGTTATTATTCCAATTGTCATTCCTTCTTGCCCTCTATTTTCACATTCTCCTCTTTCTCTACTGGTTCCTTCCTCCAGGGCTTTAAATATTAAAACAAGCAAATCAGGGGCATCTGGTGGCTCAGTCAGTTAAGCATCTGACTGTTGATTTCAACTCAGGTCATGACCTCAGGGTTGTGAGATCAAACCCCGTGTCAGGCTCAGTGCTGGGCATGGAGCCTGCTTAAGATTCTCTCTCTCCCCCTCTGCCACTTTTCCCCTCTCTCTCACCCTCCTAAAACACACACACACACACACACACACACACGCACGCACACACAAGCAAATCAAAAATCCAGAAACCCCCTTGAGCCCCAAAGTAGCTCACCTTTTAATCCCATTCAAACATCCTAATACAATAGCCTTTCTCTTTTTACTAATGCTCAGCCCACTGCTATGTGGCTACTGGCCCCACCACTCCATTAATATGCTTACATTGCCAAATCTGAAGCATAAGTTTAGTTTTTATTTTCCTATATCTCTCTGTTTCATTGGACACTATTAAAATGAAAATATCCTTTCCCTTAATGAAACAAGACAAAACCAGAGAAGGAGACAAACCATAAGAGACTCTTAATCTCAGGAAACAAACTGAGGGTTGCTGGAGTGGTGGGGGGTGGGAGGGATGGGGTGGCTGGGTGATGGACATTGGGGAGGGTGTGTGCTATGGTGAGCGCTGTGAATTGTGTAAGACTGATGAATCACAGACCTGTACCTCTGAAACAAATAATACATTTTATGTTAATAGAAAAAGAAAATATCCTTTCCCTTGATTACTGGGTATACTGCAGGTTCTAGCCTTCTTCCTCTACCATCATTCTGGCCTCCTTTTACTTTGACCCCTTAAAGGTTTCCCCAACATTTAAGAGTTCTTTCCTTGGGCCCATTTCTCTCTCTTTATAGTCTCTTTACATATCTACCATCTTGGTTTTAATCACCATATAATGACGCCCCATTTGTTTCTAGCTTCTTTTCTTTAAAAGATTTATTTATTTATTTGAGAAAGAGGGAGGGAGGGAGACAGCATGATCACATGCACATGGAAGGAGGGGCAGAGGGAGAGACTCTCAAGCAGACTCCCAGCTGAGTGCGTAGCCCCGCGCAGAGCTCTATCTCACAACCCATGATATCACGACCTGAGCCAAAACCAAGAGTCAGACACCCAGGAGTCCCTGTTTCTCTAGCTTCTAGGTCATATATCTAGATACCTGCTATTTGAATGTCCTGCAGACAGCACAGTCTTGCCATGCCCCAAACTAATTAATAGATTCCCCCAATACAAATGCTGCTCTTATTCCTACATTATTTATCCCTGTTGGTGGCCATGACATTCATACAAGACAGAAATCTGTGAATCATCCTTGATGCCTTTCTTAACATTACTTCCCACATAAAATCTGTCAGAACATGCTAATATCAATCATTTCCTTGATTCCTCCCTTCCCTTCACCCCCATATCCAACTGGCCTCAGAGTTTTTCTGATTTAAATTCCCAAATACTTCTCAAGTCTACTCCTTTCTCTCCTAACTCATAAATCCTTGTTAAAAGAGAGTGTCTCTGCTTATCTCTATTTCAGTCAGGACTTTGAACTCCTCTCCCTACCTCTGTCACTCTCCCTTCAAATAAAGCCATCACACAGCCACCAGCATTGCCGGCCTAAGAACACATATCCAGCCATGCCTAAAGTCCTGTAATGGGACCCTCAAAGTATAGGAAAAAAATCAATTTTTTAGGATAGCGCATGGTGCTCTCCATGATATGGTCTAGTGGTTTCCAAACTTTTAAAAATAAGGACCCCCAGTAACAGAAACACTTATCTTATGACTCACACACATACATTTAGATAACTGAAACCATGCTTATCATTACTATGTGCGACATCTATTCTATTCCATTTCATTTTTAATTGTCAGTCCATATTGACTGGAAAAGCACGGGTCTCTTATCAGCCTACCTGTGAAGTCTCATTTCACTACTTCCCAACATGCACATGATACTCAAGCGACACTATCCTGAGTGAATGAGTGAACAAAGGAATAACTCAGTGATATACAACAGTTGAAGATGCGAAAATGTTATTGTTTTGAAAAACCTGAGAAGTTGGGGGTGCCTGGGTGGCTCAGTCAGTTGGGCAGTTGCCTTCGGCTTGGGTCATGATCCCGGGGTCCTGGGATCAAGCCCCGCATTGGGCTCCCTGTTCAGCAGGGGGAGCCTATTTCTCCCTCTCCCACTCCCCCTGCTTGGGTTCCCTCTCTCGCTGTGTCTCTCTCTGTCAATAAATAAATAAAATCTTAAAAAAGAAAAGAAAAGAAAAACCTGAGAAATTAGAAAGCAATAATTAAGACTTTTCAGACTAAATAAGAGTGAAATTCAAAATCAGGTGTGCATCAGTTATCTTTAGCCATGTAACAAGTCACCCCAAAACTTAGTTGGCTAACAACAGCATGATTTACTATTTTTCATGAATCTGTGAGCTGGCTGAGTAGTTCCTCTGCTGGTTCCACGTGGGCTCGCTCACACATTCAGCTGGTGACTCAGCTGAAAATAAAAGGTCCCGTATGGCTTCTCTCCCATGTCTGGTGCTTGATGCTGACTCTTGGCTAGAGTGCCTCGGTTCTTGGCCTCATAGACTCTCACCTTCCTAGAAGCGAGATTGGCTTCTTACATGAAAGTTTCTGGGGGAAGCATCCATGAGGACAAAGGCAGAAGCTGCAAGATCTCTGTAGGCCTGGATTCTGAATTTCATACAACGTCATTTCCAGCAAAGCAAATCACAAGACCAATGCAGATTCAAGGAGTGGAAAATACAGTCTACCCCAGGCTCCTTAGTAATCAGCTTACCAATTCTCCTATTTCTATCAATCATCCCCTTTTATCATCAGGTATTCTCTTTTTCTCTTTGTCCTTTCCATTGTGACATCTATAATTTAAGAATAAAGGGCAGGCAAGTTCTTAAATATGAAAACACAAAGAAGCAGAAAGGTAAGGAGGCTTTTTTTTTTTTTTTAATCAACCATCAGTTGAAATCTGGTTTAGCTGGGAATTTTTATGTTGGATTTTGATACTTAATTTGGGAATACATATCTGAGTTCAAATACTATAACCTTCTGCAGATAGTGTTTGGTTTGTACTCCCCTGGGGAAAAGTAAGGCCTTAAGCACTGAGGCAAAAACTATTTGGGAGGTATACACTCCTAATTTCTCTTTCCTTATTAGACCTCCCTCACTCAGACCGATCTGCCTGATGTTATATGTTCACAAGGATCATAAGACTTCTTGTCTTATAGACTGTCTTCGGTTGGTCTCCAGTAAATGCTGTACCCACAAGCACAGCCAAGGGAAGTGTGCACAGCCTACTGGATCCAGCCTCTCAGCATCTGTGAATTTTGCCTACAGCTGTGATAAAAAGAACAGATTTAGCATAGATCTCTGAAAACCAGGGACAGGGCAAAAGCAAAATGTTTATGCTTGCCAAGTACCTTCACAATGATCTGCAGGTTCTTTAATACTCCCTATTTCAATCAAAGTCTGTCTCAGTTTCTAAAAATGTTACAGAACCATATCAGAGATGCCCAGTTGTAAATGCCTCGTCCAATATTGACTTTCCCTTTAAATTAATTTAACTGCCAAGTCAACCGGTTGAAATGCTAAACTCCCAATAAAATACGTGTTTTTCTTTTTTTTTTAAGCAATGCATCAAGGAACAATTTAAGAATCTAATGCAATTTTGAATCAGCCTTTATGAATTTAGCTTCCATTTATTCAACAAATATTTGTCATATTCACTTACAAAACAGTATATAGTGAGTATTTATTCTGTGCCAGGCACTATTCCAAGGGTAAAGGAACAGCAGTGTGCAAAACAAAGTTCCTGCCCTCTTGAAGCTGACATCCTACAACAAAGACAGTGTGGAAGATACAAAAATCAGTCTCTTAGATTCTGGTCTCCAGGTGCTTTCGGAGACTAATTAGACAAGGAAAAGTGCTGCGAGAAGAAACAAAATATTCTTTAAGACTTTAGAAGAAGCAGCTATTACTTCCCAGAGGCAGAACCAGAAAAAGGGTTCAAGCCTTTAAACTGGACTCGGACTTGAAGAACAGGCAAGACTTACACCTGCAAATGAAGTATGAAGAGGATTCCAGGACAAGAGAAGAGCGTGAGCAGAAATACACGGTTGGAGAGTGGGACCTGTGATTCCATGTAGCAAAGGGTTGGTTCCAAGGAGGAGAGGAGTGGAAACAAAGTTTAGAGAGGTAAGTTGTAGCCCAGGGCCAACCACAACCTTTGAGGCCTTAAACACTAAAATATATATATATTCCTCACCCACCATGAAATAGATCATTAAGAACACAAAAATGAAAGTTTGTTTACACTTGTCCCTCATAAACTTCTGATCTTTCCCATGACAGCATCTGCAACAAAGAATCTGATTCTATTCTGGTTGCCTGATTGCAGACATCTTTTTAGTGTCACCCCTCATTCTTCCCTTCTGCCCCCCATCTGGGCAAGCTGATAAGAAAGTCCTGCTGCTGCCTCCTTTGGCATCAGTGGGGAGGTTCAAACCATGCAGGAACCCTCAACCGGGCCCCACCAACTACCTGCCAGAAAGACCCCAAACCAGTCTCCTTTCCCTGCTCTCTCTTGTCATTTTGGACCTGCTTGGGAGGTTACTAATAAATTTTTTCATACATTTTGAGTGTGTGTGTGTGTGTGTGTGTGTGTGGCATCAACAGTCTTGATAACGAACCAATTCTAGATGGGGCCCATCCTGTATGGAGTGGCTGCAATAACTATTTTTGATACTCTTTTCAAAAAGGTAATGGTTTTTGGGGACACCTGCATGGCTCACCTGCATCGGCCCCCTGCTCAGTGGGGAGCCTGCTTCTCCCTCTCCCTCTGCCTGCCACTCCCCCTGCTTGTGCTCACTCTGTCTCTCGTCAAATTAATTAAATAAATAAATAAATAAATAAATAAGGTAATGTTTTTAGGGGAGCCTGGGTGGCTCCGTCAGTTAAGCGGCTGCCTTCAGCTCAGGTCATGAACTCAGGGTCCTGGGATCCAGCCTTGCATCGGGCTCCACACTCAAGGGGGAGTCTGCTTGTTCCTCTGACCTTCCCTCTGCTCGTACTCTGTCTCTCTCAAATAAATAAAATCTTTTTTTTAAAAAAAGTAATGTTTTTAAACAATCCAAGAACTCTGCTCTGTTCTGTCCATTGGGAAATACAGCAATTTGAGGCCAGATTATACAGAATCTTAAGCGCTAGGGCCATTGGAATTTTAAAACTGTTTCCTCTGTAAAGGATCCACATTTTTGCAGTTAATTGAAACATCCGATAACACATATACTCTAAATATACAATAGACCCTTAGTAGCAGAATGTTTTTGCAATAGTTGTTGCAATGCTCAGTTTGATACAATGAAAGTAAATCTGAGAAAAAAAAAAAAAGTAGAGACATGCACTTCCCCTAAAATGAGTAATGATGAGAATTTGGGCAAGTTTTCATTTATTCGGTAACTGTTTATCAAGCATTTACCACGTGCAGTGCACTCTGTTTGTGTCCCTGTAGGATGTAGAAAGAGTTAGGGGGAGAAATCGGAGGGGGAGATGAACCATGAGAGACTATGGACTCTGAGAAACAGGGTGTTAGAGGGGAGGGGGTGGGGGGATGGGTTAGCCTGGTCATGGGTATTAAAGAGGGCACGTACTGAAGGGAGCACTGGGTGTTATATGCAAACAATGAATCATGGATCACTACATCTGAAACTAATGATGTAATGTACGGTGATTAACATAACATAATAAAATTTAAAAATAAAAGGTTTATTTTTTCCTATAGTTACTTTACATGCAGACCTAAGACATGCATTCAAACAGGAGCACCTCAGGTGGTTAATATGACTAACCAAAGATGAAATGAATCGATCAATGATGAAAATGAAGTAATTGTCACTTAGCCCATAATGAGTCACCTTTATGCAAGCCATTCAAAGGGTATCAGGCTCTATTCCGGGATGCATTTCATGTACAAGTCATTCCTTGCAGAAAACAAACTACACTGAAATTTCTAAAAGCTGGTAATTCTAGATGATGAATAGCATTTTTCTAAACTACCAAATAAAAGCTATTATGAAGCTACTGACATGATTCTCATAACTGAATATATTTGACAGTCATACTCAGAGTATTTTATCTTTGATAGTATGTTACACCCTTTTGAAAATTTCCTGGTTCTGTGGAATGAACCAGTGTCACCTTTTAAAATATGAAATATTTAAAAATGGTCTTTTCTAATAATGCAATCTAGAAAATAAAGTGCCTTCATTTATAAACATATTGTCAAAGGAGGGTTCTCAATTACTGTTAGAAAGAAGGAACACAATCAGGTTGGACAAAGGAATAGGAAGAATGCAGGAATTAATCAAGATATCAGATGTATTCACATATATGCACCCGGAGATATTTGAGTATTTTCTCTCTGTGAACCCAAAGATATTAAATAATTATCGAGAATGAAAATTGCCAAATTACCAAAAGATTATGCTAATCCCAATTCCAAATAAAATAAAAGCATTTAAGGAGAAGCCTAAATAACATCACCAGAACATGTGGTGATACAAGAGTATTTATTACAGAATTGAAAGTTAAACCGCTTAACTTAGTCAACAACATTGATAAAAAATGAATATTATCAAATTACTTATCAGGTTTCCATGAGAAGTGGATAAAGCTGTCAAAACTGACTCAAGCCATTTGGGGGTACATCGTAAACACTGAGCTGACACAGGGAAAGCATGTGAGGAACATGCCATTATCCCTTCTGTGGGGGAGGAAAACTTCTTCCTGCCCTTTGGTCCTTCTATCTGGATTTAGAATCAAATTGACATGAGACAGATTAGCAAGAGAAAACCAAATTTAATAGCGTACATAAGGGGAATCCACAAAGATAGGAAATTCCAAAGTCAGTGATGCAACATGAAGCTTATATGAGCTAAGGAGAGGAGTAGGGTCAGAGGATCTAATAAGGAGGAAGGCCATTAGCCTTCCTCTTGAAAGGTGAAAGGAGATGTTTTGAAAAACACAGGTTGCCCTAATATGTAGGTAAGTTTCATAGGTAAGTTGAGTCTGTTAATAGCTCTCTTCCTGGTAGACTCTTCTCTCCAATGTAAATTTAGGCAGTTGAGGACCAAGAAGAGAGCTTTTCCTGCATCTGTCGGGTTCTGATTACTTTTAAATCAAAATAATGTTCATGCCAAAGTAGCCCATCTTGGGGCAGCCTGCGCTTGACCCCTATAATTTCAATGACAATGATAATTCCAAACATGAAATAATTGCCACCCATTTCATGACAAATCTGTTTCTACTGTGGACACATGTGTCAAAAAGAAGTAATAACTCTTTTTTTTTTTTGACAAAAGCTTCCTAAGTGTGGAAGTGTCCATGACAAGTAGTACTCAAAGGAAAAGAAGAAGTGTCTGAAAGAAGGAAGGATTTGCAGAAAATGAACTGACTTTCTAAAGGAACTAGGGTGCAGATGTGCAAATGATTTCTTGTGGCTATAAATTGTAATACAGAAGAAGTCACATTTCTTCCCATCATTTCAAAGCCAGTAGTCCCTTCCCAGTCTGCCAAGAATGATCTTCTACTTGTGTAAACTTGTGTAAAGGGCCTGAAGTCAAATACAGACAAAGAGAGAATGCTGGCCTCTGTGCTTTGGCCTTTAGGCAGTAGTCAACTCACAACCTCAAATTCATAAAATATTCTTTCAACAAATATGCTAAGTGTTTACAGTGTATCAGGTTCTGTCCCTGACATTTGAAACACATCCAAAAAAACGAAATGAGGACGCTCTCTGAACCAGCATGCCTTCTCACTTAGATTTCTACAGGAGGCTTCAAAAGCTTCGCAATGAATCATGGAACACCACAACAAAAACTAATGGTGATTAACATAACGTAATTAAAAAAAAAACTAATGATGTAATGTATGGTGATTAACATAATAAAATAAAATAAAATAAAATAAAATAAAAATTTAAAAAATGTCCTTATTTCACCAGTCTGCTCATTCCAATACACCCATTGCCCTCTCTACATAACAAAAATTATTTTTGATAAAGCCATCAATGACTTTTATGCTACTAGGTCTAATTAACCCTTTTCATTTTTCATCTTACTCAGAAATATTATTTCTGTACTATATTCTGTAAATATGTTTACAGCCTCGAAATTCTCTCTTCCCTGGGCTTCTGTCACATCATGTCACCTCTTCTAATTTATCTTCTCCTACCTCTCAGCCCCTCTTCCAAACTTGCTTCCCTTTCTCTACTTATTCTTCAAATGCTGAGGATCCTAGCAACCCAACACAAAACCTTTATTGCCCTCAAACTCTTCTCTCCCCATCTGCTGAAAATTACTCCCATAGCTCAGAATGTCACTTCTGTTTTAAATAGCAGAATTGATAACCGAGCAAGGAAACGTAATTTGGATTACCAAATAAGAATTCCTTAAACAGTGAGGAAAAAAAAAAAGAAAATCACTCCCATAGTTTGAAATGCTATCACTATTACAATGACCTCAGAAATTATAGTTCCATTCTGACACTCTCTCTCAACTGCAGAACCCTATTTCCCACTGTTAATTTGGTGTAGTCTTTTGGATGCCACATAGACCCTCAAATTCAATGTGTCCAAACCAATGCCACAATCTTTCCTATAAAACCTGCCCTTCCTCCGGGGAGCCTGGGTGGCAGAGTCAGTTAAACATCCCACTCTTGGTTTCAGCTCAGGTCATGATCTCGGGGTTATGGGATGGAGCCCCACGTAGAGCTCTGCATTGAGAGGGGAGTCTGCTTGGGATTCTCTCTCTCCCTCCCCCTCTGTCCCTCTTCCTCCCACCCTGCTCATGCTCTCTCTCTCTCTCTAAAATAAATAAATCTTTAAAAAAATAAAAAGAACTTTTCCCCACAGTGGACTCTGTACTGAGCCTGGAGTCTGCTTGCGTTTCACTCTCCCTCTCCCTCTGCCCCTCCTCATTGCTCGCTCTCTCTCTCTCTCTCTCAAATAAATTAATAAATCTTAAAAAAAAAAAACCTGCGGGGCGCCTGGGAGGCTCAGTCATTAAGCGTCTGCCTCTGGCTCAGGTCATGATCCCAGGGTCCAGGGATGGAGCCCCATATCGGGCTCCCTGATCCGCAGGGAGCCTGCTTCTCCCTCTCTCACTCCCCCTGCTTGTGTTCCCTCTCCCACTGTGTCTCTCTCTGTCAAATAAATAAATAAAACCTTTAAAAAAAATCCTGCTCTTCATCCAATACTCTCTTATTTCAATAAATGGCACCACTAGCTATGAGATATTGGGACAATACAGTAGGTGTTGGCCCTGTCCTCTTAATTCTACCTTCTAATAATCACAAATGCATCCATATCTGCCATCTCCATTGTCACAAGTTCAGTCCAAGTTACCATTATGTTCTTCCTGAAGCTTCTTTTTTTTAATTTTAATTTCAGTACAGTTGACACACATTGTTATGTTAGTTTCAGGTGTACAATATAGTGATTCAACAATTCCATACCCGGTGCTCATCAAATAAGTGCCCTTCTTAATCCCCTTCACCTATTTCACCCATTCCCCACCCACCTCCCCTCTGACCACCAGTCTGTTTTCTGTATTTAAGAATCTGGTTTTGGGCGCCTGGGTGGCTCAGTTGGTTAAGCAACTGCCTTCGGCTCAGGTCATGATCCTGGAGTCCCGGGATCGAGTCCCACATTAGGCTTCCTGCTCAACAGGGAGTCTGCTTCTCCCTCTGACCCTCTTCCCTCTTGTGCTTTCTATCTCTCATTCTCTCTCTCTCTGTAATAAATAAATAAAATCTTTTAAAAAAAAGAATCTGGTTTTTTTGTCTATTTTTTTCTTTGTTTATTCATTTGTTTTAATTCTTAAATTCTACACAAGAGTAAAATCATATGGTATTTGCTTTCCTCCGACTGACTTATACTCTCTAGATCCATCCATGTTGTTGCAAATGGCAAGATTTCATTCTTTTTTTATGGCTTGATGATATTCTATTGTATATATAAACCACTAATTCTTTTTTCTAAAGATTTTTATTTATTTGAGAGAGAGAATCAGAGAGAGAGAGAGAGAGAGAGAGAGAGCACATGAGGGGGGGAGGGTCAGAGGGTGAAGCAGACTCCCCGCCAAGCAGGGAGCCCGATGCGGGACTCAATCCACGAACTCCAGGACTTCTATACATAGAAGAGGCCATGTGAAGACAGTAGCAGAAATTGGGAGTTACGTTGCCGAGCCAAAGGCAGTCGCCCAACCAACTGAGCCACCCAGGCGCCCTAAACCACTCATTCTTTATCCATTCTTCTGATGATGGATGCTTGCAGTTGCTTCCATAATTTGGCTATTGCAAATAGTGCTGCAATAAACATAGGGGTGCATACACCTTTTCGAATTAGTACTTTCTTATTCTTTGGGTAAATACCCAGTAGTGGAATTACTAGATCATATGGTAATTCTATTTTTAATTTTTTGAGGGCGTTCCATACTGTTTTCCACAGTGGCTACACCAGTTTGCATTCCCACCAACAGTGCACAAGGGTTCCTTTTTCTCCACATCCTTGCCAACACTTGTTACTTGTGTTTTAGATTTTAGCCATTCTGACAGGTGTGAGGTGATATCTCACTGAGGCTTTAGTTTTCATTTTCCTGATGATGAGTGATATTGAACATCTTTTCATGTGTTTGTTTGCCATCTGGATGTCTTATTTGGAGAAATGTCTATTCATGTCTTCGGCCCATTTTTCTTTAAATTTTATTATGTTATGTTAATCACCATACATTACATCTTTAGTTTTTGATGTAGTGTTCCATGATTCATTGTTTGCGTATAACACCCAGTGCTCCATACAGTACGTGCCCTCTTTAATACCCATCACCAGGCTAACCCATCCCCCCACCCCCTCCCCTCTAGAACCCTCAGTTTGTTTCTCAGAGTCCATTGTCTCTCATGGTTTGTCTCCCCCTCCGATTTCCCCCCCTTCATTTTACTTTTAAAATAAAGACAAAATATCTTCGTCTGGTCTACAAGACCCTTCAGGATCTGATACTTGACTGCCTTTCTCCCCTCCTTGTTGAACTCACTCCAGCCACAGAGGAGACCATCCTGCCTCAGAGCCTTCAGGTAAACTTCCTGCTTCCATGCAGAGCTCTCTGTTTCCACCTCCTTACCTCTTTCTTTCCTAATCAGCCTTCAGCAGAAATCTTATCTCTTGTATAACCTTAAGTGATTTACCTAACCTCTCTTTGCCTCAGTTTTCTTATCTGTGAAGTGGGGTAGCTGTGAGGATAGAGTTAATACAAGTAAAACAGTTACAATGGGGCCTGAGATACAGTAAGTTCTCAGTAGATGTTAGCATCATTACTTTTATTATTGTTACCTTCAGTGCCATAATTATCTTGCTTTTCAGGTAGGCCTTCTCTGATTCCCCACACTATAACAAATCCTCTTAGTATATGCTCTCATTACACCCCCAACCTCTTCTTTCACTAGATTTAACTCAACCATGATAAATCAAGTTTTTATATAATTCCCTACAAAACTCCAAGCTCCATGAGGGCAGGTACCATACTGTCTCATTCATCACTGTATAGGCAAGTCCAGTGCATGTCTGGAACATAGCAGGTCCACAATAATACAATGCTATATGAATGAATAAATGAATCACACTCCATTAATTTATTTTTTGTCTCAAACATTTTGGAACACTCATAGCCTATTGCTATAATTGACTTAACCCTCCTGGGTAGTGCCAGAAGAAGTAATTTGTCTCCTGGGGTCTTTTAATGAATTGAATTACATCTCCTAAAAAGATATGTTAAAGTCCTAAACCCTGGTACCTGTGACTGTGACTTTACTTGGAAATATGGTCTTTGCAGATACAATCAAGTTTAAGATAAGATCATTAGAATGGGGGCACCTGGGTGGCTCATTCGGTTAAGTGTCTGCCTTCAGCTCAAGTCATGATCCCAGGGTCCTAAGATCAAGCCCTGAGTCCGGCTCCCTGCTCAGCAGGAAGCCTGCTTCTCCCTCTCCTGCTCCCCCTGCTGTGTGCTCTCTCTCTTTCTGTCAAATAAATAAATACAAATTTTTTAAAAAAAATCATTAGAATGAGCCCTGGGATGCCTGGGTGGCTCAGTCGGTTGGGTGTCTGCCTTCAGCTCAGGTTATGATCCTGGGGTCCTGGGACCAAGCCCCACATCGGGCTCCTTGTTCAGTGGGGAGCCTGCTTCTCCCTCTCCCTTTGTCCCTCCCCCTCTTTGTGCTTGCTTGCACTCTCTCTCTTTCTCTCTCTCTCTCTCTCTCTCTCTCTCTCTCTCTCTCTGTATCAAATAAATAAATAAAACCTTAAAAAAAAAAGAATGAGCCTTAATCCAATATGATAGGTGTCCTTATAAGAGGGAAAATTGGATCCACACATACAGGAGAACACCATGAGAAGATGGCTATACATAGAAGAGGCCATGTGAAGACAGTAGCAGAAGTTGGGAGTTACGTTGCCACAAGCCAAGAAACGCCTGGAGCTACCCGAAGCCAGAAAAGGCAAGGAAGGATCCTCCCCTAGAGACTTCAGAGGGAGCAACACTTTGGCTTCTGGACTCCAGAACTGTGAAAGAATTAATTTCTGTTGTTTTAAGCCACCCAGCTTGTAGTACTTTGCTACCGAAGCCCTAGGAAACTAATAGAAGTAATTTAAAAAGTAATCAGAGGCAGATGAACTGAGAGCCTGGACAAGTGGACAAACAGCAGAATCATCTCTGCTTGCTCTTCAGTGATCTTTCTTGACTTTTTGTCCCATCATACCTGAGTCTCACTGCACCGGAAGCCCAGGTTCTCTGATAAATGAGCCAGACACGGAACCCTCCAGTTCTTGCACCTGGCTTACTAGGCAATGAGGACTTTCCAGACAGAGCAAGAGTCCTGGCAGCTCCTTGGAGGATTTCCAATCAATGGATAAAGACAGTCTGGCTCTGAAGGGGCCCTTTTCAGTAGGATATTTTGGCCATTGTTTGTTCCTTTGCTGAAAAAGAAATGTGTCCTTATAATGCATTCCACATAGCTGATTATGGAATAACTAATTCAATATTAAACAGCATTCTTTCTTTTCCTAAGTCAGTAAGCCATGATGAGTCTGAAAATGCTTAAAAGGCCAACTCAGAGAATGGTGTGTTTTCACCTGTGCTTTTTAAAGCATGCAGCAATAATACACATTTAGTCAATTGGTGGAAACAAAGTATTTGTCCTGTCAGCCTCTGTATGCTCAGTGATTACAGAACTGCCAACATTATTATTCTTGCCAGTTCACACAACTGCTTGACAAGCTCTTACCCATTTGCATTTTTCAGTGATTTTCCAACAGTGTAATTGGGAAGGGAAGTTTTAAGGTTACACAAAAGTGGATGACTGAAGAAATCTATGGATGCTGTCTGTATTATTTCAAATTATTGTAGCTGCTGTCTTATTACCACTGACAGACCTGAATTCAAATACAATCAGAGCCATTTGTTAAATATGAATAAAAATGTAGTATATGTATTTTGATAAGCTTGGCACAATAGCATTAAAAAAGGTGATCTTGTTATTTCCACCAAAAAAAAAGAAGAGCATTGGAAATATTCTTACGCTACCTCTTGAAATACCTTTAATAAAATTTTCATGGTATTTTCATTATTAAAAGAATAAAACATTAGTTATTTAGAGCTAAAAATCAGAGATTCTTTTGGCTGAACCTGATATGAAAAACATAGCTAATGATAATAATTGAGTGAATTTCAAAACTCTATAAGGATTCTGACAAAAAGACATTTCCATCCTAAGATACTACTACATGAACCACTTTCATCAATATTTTCTTCAGAGGTCAAAATATATTGTTATTCTCCTCAAAAGAATAGGTTTCTGAAAAAATAAAAGTAAAAGCATTTACTCTTCATGAAAACATAATCTTAGAAAAATGAAATCAGTCCCACCCAATTTACATAAAATTTGGTCTTACTTGTAATTCCATTATCAAGTCCACAAAAGAGCTTGGATGTTTGGATTGGATAACTTCATTTGTAAAAAACAAGGGACTCCAGGGGGTTTACCCACTTCTGTAGGTGGCAACTGATTCCTCTTACTCAAATTTCCCCTGCAAAATTATCACTAGGGTGGTTCCAATAATCCTTGTGAGGTCATTAATTTATTCAAACATATCTAAAAATCCATATGCATCCAAGCACTGTCTGTAGTTAGAATAAATAAGTGGTCATATAAATAATTTTTCAAAAGTAGACCGAACCTGGTGTGATTAAAATAAAAATATTTTTCAAAAGTTAAAATAATTCATAGTAGTTTTTAAATCTGTGTTCTCCATCCTCAGATGAAAAGAGCAGTAACTATCATGTCACTGCACTAGATTATCTCAAAACTACCTACAGTCAATAATAGCTACCAATTATTGAATGCTGACTATGTTTCAGGAACTGTGTTAAGCACTCAATCACTATCTCATTCAATTTTCACAGCAACACTTTGTGGTGTTAATAAATCACAAATTATTGGATACAGCCAGAAAAGTTATTCTCTCAGTCATACTTCACAAAAAAATGGGGCCAGTATTCTAAACTAAGTCCATCACAACTTCTCTCTTGCAATGTAGAATATCATATAGCCATTGGTGGTGTGCTGGAGCTGTCCCTATGGGTCTATGCTAATCATGAATATCCAGCAATTTTGCAAGCCCATTGTTAAAATCTGGTCATTTGAACTTGGCCATGGCAGGAATAGTTACACCACTAAAATCAATAAGCACTACAAATAAGGGCTTCCTCCCCCACCTCAGACCAGTCTACCAGCACACCACTGAATATAGCAAAAGATTTCAAGTATTATTCCACTCTCACTTTAGTTCAAATGGTTCAGAATAATCTGTCTCCTCAAGTCTGTTAAATTGGGAACTTGAAAGGGATCACAGGCACATTTGAAAAGCAAAGATTTACCTGTGGTATGAATTCTAATATCCCACTTCTCTTTCCTGGTATGCTGAGGGCTTTGAAAGCACATAACTGGCTTTTTATAATGTCCACTATTTAACCTCCAAAGCCAATAGAGTAAGACCAACACCTTCCCTAAGGCTTCTAATCTGCAAGTAAGCTCAGGACACACAACCTACCCTCATACATTATATTTTCAAAACTTTTATTGCTCTGTATTTTTCTCTGAAGTCAAAAAGATTTTTTACCTCGATCATAAAATATTTGATAATGGTCAGAGTCCAGAGTAGCTAACACAGGTTGTTCAATTTCTCTGCCACATATTTGGTTTCATGGCTGCTGTCTTCTTCAAGAGAGAACCGTTGTAAATAACCCGCTGACTAGGGCCAGTGTCATTGCAACATTAGCATTTTAAAATTTTCCCCAAAGGTCCTCCCTTAGTCAACTCAAGCCATTTTTTATAGACATGCTTATTGTCAAGAGGACATTATTAAACTATGGCTTCATGCTACCATAAATTTCTGAAAACTATTTTGGTTTTTAAATGAGACACATCATGTGTTCGCTCATCCAGATGAAGGGAGATGCTCATCACAGCTCAGTGGGCTGGATGAGTTTAGCAAGATGCATCCTGTCCATCAATATCCCCCAAATCTACTCTCTCTGGTGGTTTTTTTTATGCACAAGCTATGTTTTTTTTTCATGGTTAATGAGGAGCAGCTTTAGCACAAACAAAAACTGCAGAAAGCCACCCACTCATCAATGAGCAGTATTCTTCAGCAGCTTTGTTGTTAAATAATAACTTGCTTAATAGAGCAAAAGAAAGACACTGTAGAAATTGAAGTGTTTATTTAATGACAGTAGAGAAAAAATAACTATTGTAGAAATCCCTATAATAAGAATGAAGAAGGGATCAATATATACTTGAAACACGTTTTAATAAATAATGCTCTGATTCCCTAACCCACCACAAATTTCTATTTAGCCCATAGGTTTATAACATTGGCATCTACTTTTTATGACTTAATCTAATTTTAACAAGACCCCCAATCTCAACCATGATGGAATTAAGAGATCCTGGATTATCCTTCCTGCTGTACTAACTAGAAAACTGACAAAGGGGGTGTGAAAAAATATATATATACCTATATATATGTAAATTTCAGGTGCTAAACAACAGGAATCACAGGACTTTGGTCCATGAGAGAAGGTAAACAAATGAGAGAAATCTCGCAATTGACCCAGATTGTTTCATGAGGGCCTTTTTAAAACCAAAGCGTGCAAGGCCAAAATGAAGCAGAGCAGTGTTCCCACTGAGATTAGCAGATAGAGATCAGAGATGAGAGAGGTGAAGGCACCCAGAATTTGAAGGGCAAAGAGAGATCCATTTCAGAGAAAGTTCTCCAGAAATCAATGTAAGAGTCCCCTTACATCTTTGGTTCAATACTAAATTACAAACATATGCAGTGAGATTATATGAAACCAGGCAAAAAATGTTGGGGGGAGAACAACTATTTAGAATTATATAACCAGAATAACCACCAGGAATGGCATAAGGCTGAGAGACATCTGAGTTCTGACCAACCGGGTGGAGAGTCCTTCTTAAATATCTAGGGCCTCATTCAGAAAAGACCCCAAAAAGACAAATATGGAAAAATAGGGCTAGTTCAGCAAAGCCCTATTTGTGGTAACAAAGCTTGAAAAAGCCTCAATAGAAGCAAGCTGATCTCAAATACGTTAAGGATGTGACATAAAAATACACTTTAAGGAAGGAAACAAAATCCAGAATTCACAATATCTAGTATTCGATAAAAATTTTGTAGACATGCAACAAAGCAGGACAAACCCATAATCAGGAGAAAAATGAGTGAACAAAAATAGAACTAGAAATTACAAAGGTGATTCAATTAATAGACAAGGACACTGAAAAACAGCATTATAAGTATGTTTCATGTTCAAAGATTTAAAATAAAACATGAGTATAATGAAGAAACACACTTTCAGTAAACATATGGAACCATACAAATGAACCAAATGGAAATTTTACAGCTAAAAAATATAATGAGATAAAAAATTTACTGCATGGGCTTAACAGAAGATCAGAGACAAGTGGAAGGAAAAAAAAAGTGAATTTCAAGATCAGGCAATAGAAACAACACAAACTGAAACACAGAAAGAAAAAAAAAAGAGGTTAAAAAACTGAACAAAGCCTCAGTGACCCTGAGACAATATCAAACAGTCTAACAAATATGCAATTGGAGTCCCAGAAAAGGACAAGAGACAGGATGGTACACAAAAATATTTGAAGGAACAATACCCAGGAATTTTCAAAATTTGATTTGAAATATAAACACTGATCCAATAAGCTCACAAACCAAAAGCAGAATAAACATAAAGGAAATCACACCAAGACACATCATAATCAAATTGCTGACAATGAATAATAAAAAGAAAATCCTTAAAGCAACCAAGGGAGGAAAAGATCATACATAACAGGAGAAAGTAATAAAATGACCTTTGTCTCTTCATCAGAAACAAAGCCAGAAAACAAAGAAATGATATCTTTAAAGAGCTGGAGAAAAACGTCAATTTAGGATTCTATATCCAGAGAAAATTTTCATAAAAAATGAAAGTGAAATAGACATTGTCATACAATACAAGCTGAGACAATTTGTTGCCAGTGACAAGAAATGTTAAAATTCTTCAGATTGAAAGGAGTGATAGTAAACTCTGACCTTACATAACAATGAGGAACATTAAAAATAGTAAATAATTGATAGTATAATTTATTTTTCCTTATTTCTAATATACCTTTAAAAGATAGTTGAATCTTGAGAGTATAATTCATAATGAAGTATCATGAAGTATATAAGATATGTAGAAATAAATATGACAATAAAAGAACAGAGCGTAAGAGAGAGTAAATGGAAATACTATACTGATATAAGGTATTTAAATTATACATGAAGACATATAATAATATTATTGAAGATAGATTATAATAAGCTACAGATACTTAATGTAAGTCCTTGATCACCATTTTAAAAATTCAGACAGTTGTAGCTAAAGTCCAATGGAAGATATAAAATAAAATATTAGAAAATAATAAATAAGGTTTAAAAAAGAAATAAAAGTGAAACACAGATTGTACCAGACAAGAAAACTAATAACAAGATGGTAAAAAAGTGCAAATATATCAATAATTACATAAAAATGGATTAGCTACACAAATTAAAATGCAGAGAATATCAAGCTGAATTAAAAAGAATAAGATCCAGCTTATTTGAAATATAAAAACAGAGGTAGTTGATAAAAGGTTGGAAAATACATATTATGTAAGCACTGGAAGAAAACTGGAATAACTTATTAATATCAGAGAAAATAGACATTAGAATAAGGATTTTAGAAGTAAATTAGAAAAAGATATATCATATAATAATAGAGTTAATCCATAAAAAAACAATTCTACTTGTGATTACAAATTATTATGTCTTCAAATGAAGCAAAACTAACAGAATTGAATGGAGAAATTGACAAATCTACAATTATGCTTGAGGACTTCATGGCTCGTCTCTCAGCAATTCATAATAGAATAGACAGAAAATTAAAAAGGATGTAGAAGATTCAAACATCCTTATATACCAACATATATGGATCATCATATCCCTACAACCAACAACATTCTTTTCAACTATACATAGAACACTCACCAAAATAAATCATATTTCAGGCCCCAAAATTTAATATATTTAAATGATTGAAATTATTCAAAGTATGTCTTCTGATCATAATAGTATTATATTAGAAATCAATGACAAAAAAATCTGAAAATCAAAATATTTGGAAATTCAGCAAAAACACTCTTACAACCATGCGTCAAAGAATAAATCTTTGGTGTTTAGGAAATATTTCAAGTTAAATGATAATTAAAAAGATAATTGAGAAGATAACATCAGAATTTGCAGAAATTAGCAAATAGAACTTTATGGTTTTAAAGTTTATGTTAGAAAAAAGAAAAGGTATAAATTAATCAATCATTTAAGCATCCACTATAAGAAGTTAGGGGAGCAAGGTAAACCCACAGTAGGTCAAGGTAAGAAAATAATAAAAATAAAGGTAGAAATCAATGAAATAGAAAACAGAAAAAAAACAAACCTGAATGAAACCAAAAGTTGATTCTTTAAAAAGATCAATATAATTGAAAACCTCTAGCTACAGTGATCAAACTAAGGGATAAAATACAAATGACCAGCATCATAAATGAAAGAGGCAATATAAAACAATGAATCATGGAACACTACATCAAAAACTAATGATGTAATGTATGGTGACTAACATAACATAAAAAAATAAAATTAAAAAAAGAAAGTAAAAAAAATAAACATATGCATTGTTAATGGAACATAACATTTATGCTTTATACTTACTAACTTTTTAAATCCACTGACATGGGTATTATTATCATTCTCAGGAAGCTGCAAAACAGGAAAATCTTCATTTTGTTTCTTGTGCAGTACTTAATCATGTTAAAGCACTATTACTTTTATTTTTTTAACCTACATTCTGATGCCTATTTATTTGAAAATAGGATGCTTCTTTTTCAAGCGTGTGGAACCACTTTGCATTTGCGTATGTGTTTGTGTATTTTACAGTGAAAATCATCTTTACTAGACACATACTAAATGAATCCTCCAGAGGAAAAAATAAATGCAAAATATTTGAAATGGAAAAAAAAAAGAAAGAGGCAATATAATTAGAGATTCCAATTGAAAATTTGAAATAATAAATAAGAAATTATATGAACAGTGTTATGCCAATAAATTCAGTAATGTAGATGAATTGGACAGAATCCTTAAAAACACAAATTAAGAAGAAATAGAATATCAGAATAGCTCCACATGTATTTAAAAAGAAATGGCTTAATAGTTTACTACCTTCCAATAAAGAGAACTCCAGACCCAAATGTCTGCACTGGGAAATGCTATTAAAAGTCTAAGAAACAAATTATATCAATCTTACAAACTCTCTCAGAAAAGGAAGAAGTAGAGAACAATCTCTAATGCATTTTATGAGTCCAGCATAACTATGATATTACAACAATAAATTGATAAACCCATAAACCAATATTTCTTTTAACATATATACAAAAATCCTTAACAAAATAATAAATTAAATCCAGCAAAATATAACAAATATATCTGGGATGAAAGAACCCCAAGAATAAAACATTGGTTTAATAAAAGATAAATCAATGCAATTCACCACATTAACAGAATAAAGGCCAAAAAATATATATAATCATCTCAACAAATGTGAAAGAAAAAAAAAGGCATTTTACAAATTCAACTCCCTTTTATGATAAAAACTCTCAGGAAATGAAGAATTAATGGAAACTTCCTCAATCTAATAAAAGGCATCTATGAAACCCTGCAGTAAACATCATACTTAATGATAAAAGACATAACACTTTCCCCATAAGATTAGGAACAATGTTTACTCCCATCACTTTCATTCAACATTGTAATAGAGGTGTTAGCTAATGCAAAAAGGCAGGAACAGGACGGATAGGCATAAGGATTGGAAAGAAAAATGTAAAACTATCTTTATTTGCAGATGACAAGATTGTGCAGATAATTCTAAGGAATCTGTAAAAAAAATTTACTAGAACTCATTAGTGAATTTACCAAAGCCATATGATACAAGGTCAGCATAGAAAATAACTTTTATGCACACACATATATACATATAATAATAACAAGAAACTGGAAAGTGAAATTTAAAATTACACCATTTAACTGGAGATCCCATGGTGTACCTTTTTTTTAAAGTAATCTCCACACCCAACATCGGGCTTTAACTCATGACTAGCAAGATCAAGAATCACATGCTCTACCAATTGAACAAGCCAGGTGCTGAAGGACATATCTGATAAAGGGTTAGTATCCAAAATATATAAAGAACTTATAAAACTCAACATCCAAAAGCCAAATAATCCAATTTAAAAAAATGGGCAGAAAACATGAATAGACATTTTTCCAAAGAAGATATACAGATGGCCAACAGACATGAAAAGATGCTCAAATCACTCATCATCAGGGAAACACAAAACAAAACTACAATGAGATTATCACCTCACACCTGTCAGAATGGCTAAAATCAACAACACAAAAAACAGGTTTTGGCAAGCATGTGGAGAAAGGGGAGGCCTCTTGCACTGTTGGTGGGAATGCAAACTGATGTAGTCACTCTGGAAAACAGTATGAAAGTTCCTCAAAAAGTTAAAAATAGAACTACCCTACAATCCAGCAATTGCACTCCCAGGTATTTACCCAAAGAATACAAAAATACTAATTCAAAGGGATACATGCACCCCATGTTTATAGCAGCATTATCTACAATAGCCAAATTATGGAAATGGTCCAAGTGTCCATCGACTGATGGATGGATAAAGAAAAAGTGGAATATATATACAATGGAATATTACTCAGCCATAAAAAAGAATGAAATCTTGCCATTTGCAATGACATGGAGGAAGCTAGAGAGTATTATGCTAAGCAAAACAAGTCAGAGAAAGACAAATACCATATGATTTCATTCATATATGGAATTTAAGAAATAAAACAAATGAGCAAAGGGGAAAAAAAAAAGAGGGAAGCAAACCAAGAAACAGAGTCTTAACTCTAGAGAACAAACTGATGGTTATCAGGGGGGAGGTGGGTGGGGGGATGGGTGAAATAGGTGATGGGGACTAAGGAGGGCACTTGTGATGAGCACCAGGTGTTGTATGTAAGTATCAAATCCCTAAATTGTACACCTGAAACTAATATACCATATATTAACTAACTAGAATAAAAATTAAAAGAAAAAGAAAAACAGAAAAAATAGATCAGTTCTCTCAAAATTGATCTTGGATTCAGTGCAATCTTAATCAAAATTCCAGAATGTTCTCTTGTAGAAATTGACAAGCTGATTCTAAAATTTGTACAGAAATGGAAAGAACCTAGGAAAAAAAAAACTTGAAAAAGAGCTAATTGGGGTAATATCACTACCTGCTTTAAGATTTACTATATAGCTACAATAATTAAAACAGTGTATATTAGTATAAATTCAACAAATATGTCAATGGAACACAATGGAGTGTCCAAAATAGACCCAATCTTACGTAATCAATTGAATTTTTAAATATAGAAGCCAAAGTGATTCAATGGGTAAAAGGAAGCCTTTTTATCCAGTGCTATTGGGACAACTGGATACTCATATGGAAAAAATAATCTTCGATGCTTACCTCAATCTATATACAAATAGTAATTTAAGATAGATCATAGATCTAAACATAACGGCTAAAGTTATAAAGCATTTAGAAGCAATAATAGAAAAATATTGTGAACTTGAGGTAGGCAAAGATTTCTTCCAAAGGTTCCAGAAAGCAATAATCATAATAGAAAAAAAATACACAGATTGGACTATATCAAAATTTAAGAAAAATCTATTTCCCAGAAGACAAGCTAAAAAGATAAAGAAAACCACAGCTTGGGAGAAAATATTTGCAATATATATAATGAACAAAGACTTATACCCAAAATATAAAATGAACAATTACACTAAAATAAAATAATAATAATAAGAGAACAACCCAATAAACAGTGAACAAAATACTTTGACAGACACCTAAATGAAGCAAAATATACAATGTACCATAAGCTAATGAAAACATGTTTATCATCATTAACTATCAAGAAATTCAAATTAAAGCTACAATGAGATACCCGAAACACCTACCAGAATGAATAAAATGAAAAAGAGTAAGAGTAGAGGGGCGCCTGCGTGGCTCAGTCCGTTAAGCATCGGACTCTTGATTTCAGCTCAGGTCATGATCTCAGGGTCATGAGATCAAGCCCAGCATCCAGCTCAGCACTGAGCATGGAACCTGCTTAAGATTCTCTCTCCCTTTCCCTCTGGCCCTCTCCCACTGCTTGCGTTCTTGCTCTCTCTTAATAAAAAAAAAGAGTATAAAATGTTTGCACAGATAAGGAGATACTGGAATTCTCAGTGTTGGTGGTGGAAGGATAAAATACACAATCAATTTGAAAATTGGGCTGGCAGTTTCTCATAAAATCAAACATATATCTACTCAAGTGACATAGCTGCCCACTTCTACACATTTACCCAAGAGAAGTAAATATACATATACAGAAGAAATATTGTATTGGAATGTTCATAGCAGCCCAACTTCTAATAGCCAAAAACTGGAAATAACAAAAATGTCCATCAACAGGAGAATGGATAAACAATTTGTGTTTTATTTATAAAACGGAATGCTATTCGGCAATGAAAAGGTTCAGAACACACACAAATAGGGATAAACCTCAAAATCATTAAGGTGAGCAAAAGAAGCCAGTCACAAAATAATACATACTGTATGATTCTACTTACATGAAGTCCTACTTATAAGAAGTTCTACTCATATGAATCAGTTGATGATTAAAAAAATCAGAATAGTTTTCCACAGTGAATAAGATATTAAATTGACTGGAAAGGGGCATAACGAAACTGTGAGTTAATGAAAATATTCTATGTCTTGATAGAGTAGGTGTCTGTGTTTGTCATCACTCACCATACACCTAAGATCTTACACACTTAAATATGTAAATTATACTTTGATATCTAATTCTACTAGGATTTTTTGCACAAAGAGCACATAGAAGGGCGCCTGGGTGGCACAGTCGGTTAAGCAACTGACTCTTGTTCTCAGCTCAGGTCTCGATCTCACTGTCGTGAGCTCAAGCCCTTCACTTAAAAAAAAAAAAAAGCTCACAGAAGGTATATGGACAAATAATCGGAATGACATACACACTCTGATATCAAGTTTATGGACAAATGAGGAACAAATATTTAAACAATTCACATTAATGCAACTCAAATTATTGCTGTACAGATTAAAAACAGGGTGTTTTTGGAGCCCAGTCTAAGAAATTATTTATTCAACTCAGAGGATAAGACAAAAGCCATCTATTATTTCAAGGAAAAAAACATTTACTGAGTCCCTATAATAATAGCTTATGTACTAGAAATACAAAAATAAATAATTAAAATGTACTTTGTTAGTAATAATAAATAACATGCGTTGAGCATTTACGATGTGCAGACACTGATCTCACTATAACATCATCTCAGTATATAGCACAGTAGTTAAAAGTCAAGGAAATCTGGGTTCAAGTTCAGGCTCTGTCACTTGCTAGCAACATAATTTTGGGAAATTTACTAAATTTCCATAAACTTCAAATGCTCATGTGTAAAGTGATAATAATAATTAAAGAACCTATTTCGTTGTATGTTTGTGAAGATTAACTGAAATAGACAAAACCAAGACATGGCCAAAATCCTAAAGAATCCACCAGGGGCAGCCTGTAACAAATAATTTCATTACAGTGTGTTCGATAGTATGCCGCTGGTGCTATGAGAATACAGAAACTAAGCTGCCTTATCACAGAAGTCTCTCTAAGAAAGATGCTCAGTAGAATCTTAAGGAATAATAGCATTATTCAGACGAACTGGGGAATATGTAAATTCCAGGCATAGGAAACATCATAAATACAATTCCAAAGGCAAAAAATTTTTAAAGTCATAATTGCTAAAACGCAAACATGAGACAGATAAGGTAGGATAGATTCAGCGGGACCGAGTCTTATAGAAGATTTTATACTGCATGTTCAGAAGCTTGAGCTTTATTCTGTAGGCTCTTAGGAACCATTGAAGGCTTTTAAGATGGAGATGATGGGAAAGATCTAAGAAATTCTAAGTAAAATCAGTTAGGCAAGGTGGGTGATGGGATAGGATGGGTGAAGGAGGCAGCACCCAGATTTGTTCCCTGGGTGATGATAATGTGATAAAGGAGCTAGGAGGTTTGGTTGGAGCATGTAAAATCTGAGATTCCTGTAGGAATCCCAGGGACATGTGGAGCATGAGTGAATCTGTATCTGGAGCTCAGAGCAGAGTTAAGGAAGGAGTCGTACGACTTGGAGAGCCATCAAATATGATGACACAGATGCATGAAAACAGCCAAAATCATCTGAAAAGAAGAAAGAAAATACAAACTGTGGTGAGCCAAGCACATAATCCCAGGACACTAGTCAACACAACTGATGAATGAGGAGACAAGATGAGAAGGAAGGCTGAGAGACATAGGAAGTAAACAAAGAGAGAGTGATGTACAGAAAAACAGGGAGAAAAGGGGACCAAAATGTTGGCCAAAGCAGAGAAAGGAGAGAAGAGCGTATAAAGTAGAACAAAACCCCGGAAGTTCCATGCTGCATTAAGGACATCATCACACACACAAAGTAAATAGTGTGAGGTGAACTAAGAGGTTGTGATCAGCTCAGGAAGGGTCTTGAAGTCAGTGCGATAAAAGTTCAGGTTTTATTCTTTAGTGTTGGGAAACTTTTTTCCCAAGTTGATTGAAGTATAATTGACAAATGAAAATTGTATGTTGGAATTGCATCTACACATGTTGTATATCGCATATGTCTATTAAACCAGTGTGATGTTGACACATATACATGGTAAAACTGTTGTAAATCTTTAGGAGAGAAGTGACATAGTTACTAAAATAAGTAACTTAATTAATTAATAACTTAAAAAGTAACTTAAAGTCATAATTGCTTAAAACTTAAAAAGTTACTTAAAAGGTAACTTAATTAATAGAAATAGAACTCTAACCTTTGTGTGAAAGAAAGAGTGGAGAGGAAAGAGAGGCTGGAAGAGTATTTGGGAAGCAATTTCAAAGTATGGGAGTTGAGGGTGAAAGCCTGCATTTAGAGGATGGGGACAGAGAAATAACATCGCATTCTTCTCCCTGCGAGAGAAGGGGAATGGTGGGTGTCGCCAGTGACTCAAGCAGGAAACATCTTAGTAGCACTTGGTTTAGGGAGGTGAGAACTGAGACCATCTGTGTCCACAGGATTTAGACACGTCTGTAGATCACCTAGGTCAACCTGACATAGTTCTTTGTTCCAGGAAAACTTCTCCAGAGAAAGATAAGACTGTAAAGCAAAAAAAAAAAAAAAAAAAAAAAAAAAAAAAAAATTCCACCAATTGTTTTAGGAAATTCCTACAGATAAATTTATTAAAGATAAGAGTCTGTTCACCTGAGCAAACAGCCCACTTCCCAACAAAAGTTTGCTTATCAAGACTTTCTCTGGGAGATTTAGTGCAATTCCAATTAGTTCCCATCTTTAGGGGCCAGCTTCAAACCACATGGCCTTAGATGCCATTACTCTGCAAAGATTTGAGAAACTGCTAAACTTCTGAGAAACTGCTAAGACTGTCGGGTTCATAGTCACCCTTACTACAACTAGTTAAAGTTAAGTTTTGCTTTATTAATAGACTCCTTGGTGATAATGTAGGGCATTCAATAGAGGGAATATGAGGGCAGCATGGGACATACTTGATTTGAAAGATCTGTGGTACATCAGCAGGCACTTGAGAATTTGCACAGAGAGCTAAAGAGATGATAGAGAAAAAGAAGTTACTTTCTAAGACTTAGAAAATGATACATTCTTATACTTTGTTATTGCTCCCAGCCTCTAATGTATTTCTGGACTTGCTGTAAATCTCCAATGTATACATTTAAATGTATTAATCTGAACTCAGGAAAGTTAAGAGGAAATTGAAACATGTCTGACTCTCCAAAAGAAAAAGATGTTTAGCAATTAACTAGTTAATAAGCATTAGCTTATTTGTACATTTGTTGGATGCAAGCTTAAATAATGAGAGATTAGGAAAGAATGAGAAGGAAACCAGAAAATTTAATAGAGATCTAAAAGATGAAACTTCTTGAATTTGTTTCTGAAAGGTGGGTATTGAATATTTTGTGCCAGACATATATCTGGAAACATTCTATACTTCTATGTACCACAACCAAATGGGATTTATTCCTGGGTTGCAAGGTTGGTTCAACATCCACAAATCAATCAATGTGATACAATACATTAATAAAAGAAAGACCAAGAACCATAGGATCCTCTCAATAGATGCAGAAAAAGCATTTGACAAAGTACAGCATCGTTTCTTGAGTAAAACTCTTCCCAGTGTAGGGACAGAGGGTACATACCTCAATATCATAAAAGCCATCTATGAAAAACCCACGGTGAATATCATTCTCAATGGGGAAAAACTGAGAGCTTTCCCCCTAAGGTCAGGAATGCGGCAGGGATGTCCACTATCACCACTGCTCTTCAACATAGTACTAGAAGTCCTAGCCTCAGCAATCAGACAACAAAAAGAAATAAAAGGCATCTGAATCAGCAAAGAAGTCAAACTCTCACTCTTTGCAGATGATATGATACTTTATGTGGAAAACCCAAAAGACCCCACCCCCAAACTGCTAGAACTCATACAGGAATTCAGTAAAGTGGCAGGCTATGTATATGTCTGGGAAGATATAGATCCCAATTATTTATGTAATTTATTCTAGAGCAAATTCGTATTTGCAGTGTAGTAAAACAAAACTGAGCAAAGTTTGAAAATATCAGTTTTCATCGTCCAAGTTTCCATATAAGTACTAGAAAGGCGCTAGCACAAAAACTCATCTTCCAAAGAAAACAGTGAAAGACATGCACTTACTCTTTTGAGCAAGTTAGTTCCTTGTTCCACTAAACCAGAATTTTTATTGCTACAGCTGTAAACCCAGATGCTAATTATAATGATGAACTGAACCTATTGACTCTCTTCAAGTGCCTTATTGTGCTGCTGCAAACTAGGAAATCATTTTTATTGGGGGTCTTGGTGATGAAATAAGGGCAAGATTTGAGTTAAACTTGAGAACTTCAGATTTACTATTTAATAAATTCTTACTCATTATTTTATATTCTGCATTACCCAAGGTAGGTCGGTAAAACAGAATTGTTTTTGGACCTGAGATTAATATGCTTGCACTTCCCATTTGATGCTTGTCTGACTGGCACATCTATCCAAATTTTTATGTGTCAGAAACCAGCATGAACAGCAATTACCGAGTATGAACTTGGACACACAATTAAAATTTGGACTTTTGCCCCTGACTATAAATATCTTTCTCGGCATCTCCTTTCACCACCCAAACACTTTTTTTTTTAATCTTGAGCTCTTTTTCATACTAAAAATGTATTCTCTAACTAATATAAAAATCTTTAATGAGCCTAATTCCAAAGCATATCCATAATCCCTTTATCACTTTAAGGAGCAAACTTATATAGAAGAATTTCGGGGGGGGAAACAAGTTCTAGTGACAGAATATATTAGGCTAGTGTCCTGCAGTTGGAGAACCTTTCTACCATCCACACACCTAATGATATGCAAGAGCAAAATCACTATTCTGAAACAGCCACATCAGAAGGTATACCGGGTTTATCTATTTTTTGACTGACTTGACCATTAGTGTCAAGTCAATAGAGTAAAATTAATGAATGCATATAGAAGTTGTCATATTGGATACTGATTCTGTATTTCTTATGATATATTTCTTTGTTTTTATCAATTTTCTGAATTTTTTGTTTCAGGAACACAATTGTGTGTTCTTATAAAAGTGTTTGCCTAAAACCATAAATAAAACAGATAAGAAATTAGCAGAAAATTAGAAATAGATATTTATACAGCACTGTAAATTTTCACTCTCTGTTTTATGTCAGTCTAGTTTGCCTTATGGCAAAATAATCCATAATTAAACTTTACTGCAATATAAATGTTAGCAAAATGAACTGTCCTAGTCAATCAGTGTTTAGAAAAAAATTAATCAAACCAATTCCTTTCTCTAATGAACTTCTTCATGCATTGCTAGCTCATACATTCAGCTCTAAGTGGGGCTGAGCAGGTAATTTGGAGAAGCCCATGGATAGCTAGAGTGTTCTCACTTCATGCTGTAAAGACTTGGAGTTCAGAAACATGAAGTATGAACTGGTGGAGAAATCCACAAACACGGTGACTTTGGAAAAATTTCATACTTGAAGCACCTGATTTTAAGTGGATTATACCAGAAGATACTTGTATGCTAGTAAAAAAAAAAAAAAAAAAAAAAAAAAGGCAGACTAAAAAATATATCTCAGGACATTCTGGAAGCTCCATATAAATATTCCATATTCCAAATCTAGGCCCCATCAGCCCAATCCCTTCAACTGTCTACATGGGAAGGTATTCAGAAATAAGCTTTAGATTCTAAGCCTGGCTCTGCTGCTACAAAATATGGGAATTTAGGCAAACATTTAACATCTTTGTGCCTCAGTCTCCTCATACCTAAAATGGGAGTAACAAAACCCACAATAGGTTTTTTTGAGAAGAGCAAACAAGTATTGAGACACTGACAGACACAACATGCATTCACAAACACACACAATGTTTCTAGAATAAATAAAATTCATACATTTTGATGATTGCTGGGCATTCCAGAAATCATCACTGAATCCTCAGTTGTTGTCAGGACCTACCATAGGCCTTCCCCGTGCTCATCTTCCAGGATCAATTTCCCAAATTCTCCTTCCTCCCCTGTCGCAGACCGCAGGCATTCAGTTTGTTTTACTCTTCGTTCTATGAAAGCCTTTCCTCTTTGAAGCTGCACCATCCTGTTCATCCCTTGATTCTCTCCACCGCCCAGGCTGTGTGTAAGGTGCAAAATAATCTCCCTTAGTTCCCTCAAGGGTCCTAGGTATTTTTTCCCTTTTTCTTTACTGCTTAACAGCTTTGAGGAAATAGACTGAGAATAACAAAGGGAGATAAAGTGGGAAAAGCTAAAAAGTGTAAGACATCCCTCAAAATCCACTTAGTGAACCACCTATTAAAAGAGAATAGTTTGCATTTCTGAAACCAATTTGGAATTAGAATTAGAATTAGATTTAGAATTATTAGAATTAGAATTAGAATTAGAATTACAATTACAATTACAATTACAATTAGAATTCAGTCTTTGGCCAACATCATCCACCCCCAAAACATACACACACACACACACACACACACACACACACACACACACACACACACCACAATATTACATTTTTATTTTCATAAACTTTTTTTAAGATTTTATTTATTCACTTGAGAGAGAGAGAGCATGCAAGTGGGGAGGGGTAGTGGAAGAGGGAGTAAGAATCTGAAGCTGACTCTGCACTGAGCACAGAGCCCAATGTGGGGCTGGATCTCACAACTGCAAGATCACGACCTGAACCGAAACCAAGAGTCAGATGCTTAACCGACTGAGCCACCCAGGCACCCCATATTTTCACAAACTTCTAAGTGAAAATTTAACATTTCCTTATTTATTACCACAGTAGTAATAACAGTATTTGAGTTCTTGTCACTTTATAATTGTTGCAAATACTGTTTAATGCTTATTGTTATTTATAAATTAAGGCAGCAATAGACCCGCTATAGGTCTTATTGCTTAATGTTTGAATAGAAAGCAAATCTTATAGGGGCACCTGGGTGGCTCAGTCATTGAGCGTCTGCCTTCACCTCAGGTCATGATACCAGGGTCCTGGGATCAAGCCCCGCATCAGGCTCCCTTGCTCAGCGGGAAGCCTGATTCTCCCTCTCCCACTTCCCCTGCTTGTGTTCCCTCTCTCACTGTGTCTTTGTCAAATAAATAAATAAAATCTTTAAAAAAAAAAAAAGAAAGCAAATCCTATATTACAAATTTAGTTTTATGATGTCTGTATTCCTATATAACTGGCTTCCTTTGTAATTCTATGTATTTGCTCTATGCATAGAAAACATTATATAGTTAATATTTCATTTAAATCCTACATTATTGTGCATACTTGGCTGTACCACCCTGTTTACTTCAATTTGGATACGGTATGTTGACATGTTGCTATATTTGATATACGTGACCTACTATGTGTCACAAAGATACTGAAGCTCTTACTTAAGTAAGAGGTCCAAAGCTGGGAATAAACAAACAAACAAATTCCTTAAAACTTCACCATCTATTCTTGGAAAACGATTCCTCTAAGGAAACAGAGAGGCATATGTAAATCTGTGAAATAATCAGCTACGCTGCAACTGGTTTCTGGAGTATGAGAGGCCAAGTACATAACATATTCCCTAACCACAAAGACACAGCTCACGGAGTTTGCTAACTGAGCTTCCCACTGTTGGAGGCATCCTGCTCTGCTATTGACAAGGAACACCATGAATTGTGTCATGCAGCCATCTGGGCTGGACTAGCCCAACCGTGTGCTTAGGTGCTGCTTCCCAAGTCCTCACAAACAGAGTGATTTCCCTTTGTTTTGAGCACATAATGGCAGCTGCATGTTGTCAGCAGGCTTTATAGAAATAAATCTCTAAGCTTTTTCAAAAAATCAGAGCATCCCAAAGTGTTGATTTTCTATTATGTTGCAAAATTACCTCAAAGTATTATTAATATTCTTTATGCCCAAATGGCGGCTGCTAAGTAGGCTTTAGGAGGAATTCACTCACAGTTACTGCAGCAAGATGAAAACTTACTGTTCCTCTCTCAAAGAGCTAGCTAATATAAGATCAACATTATGCGCTATTTTGCAGAGTCCAAACAATGTTTACCCATAGACAACCTTTTACCTGTGGATCTCAAGGTACTCATCTAACTATTAATCCAGCCAACTCTAAATTTGATGCAAATCTAGAATGTTTTAAGACAAAGCCAGTAACTATAGTTGTCTTAGTGAACAGTGAGAATTGTCTAAGATGTCCACAGCTTCAGACTGATTGCTAGGTGAAAAGCTAAGGGGAAAATAATCTGAATTTGCTAGGATAGTAATTACCTTCCACAGCGAGTAAAATCTTTCAAACCCACAAGGATTTAGAATCAGCTAAAGAATGTTTAGGATAATCAAAATTAAAGAGATCATACTTTGGGATTGTATAGTAAAGAATTAACCTTACCCAAAGGGTCTGTCCTTTGCCTTCAGCTCCTGGGAAGCTATCTCTAAGCACCTAGCATATCCTGCCTGGTAGGAGTGTCTTTTCTTGCTGGGGCCTCTGGTCACCAGAGAGTTTAACAATGTGATTTATAAGGGGCCTTTGAGCCATGCCTTATCAATTTTGACCCCTAGAGTAACTAGAGACTAAAGGCATTTGCCTGATCTTCTGGAGGGACTAGAGACAAAATACCAGCCACATAGACAGTATGTGATTGAGCTCCATTAAAAATTCTGTATACCAAAGCTCAAATGAGCTTCCCTGGTTGGCAATACTCTCTGCATTGTCACACATCATGGCTAGGAGGAGGTAACACTGTGCTTGATGCCACAGGGAGAGGGTGACCAGGGTTCCATGTTCGGACCGCTCTCAGACTCTGCCCTATGTGTTTCTTCCTGTGGCTAATTTCAACCTGTGTTCTGTCCCTCTATACTCCTTGCAGGTATAATAGCTTTCAGGGATTTCTGCAAGTCCTTGCAGCAAAATATCAAACCTGAGAGTGATCATGGGAATCTCCCAGTTTGTTGCCAGCTGGTTGGAAGTAAGTGTAGTCCTGGAGACCCATGTTTGCAGATGGTATCTGAAATAAGGACTATCTTGTGAGGCCTGTTCCCTCTAACTATACAGTTTGGCTAACCTGGGTCAGGATTAAGAAATTATCTGTGCAAATGTGGGATTTTATATACTTGTAATATTTGGTTTATTAGAATGGCAGCTTGTAACTCCAACTTAAAGGGAGTAATTGAATTGACTTTCGACTTAAGGTAACATCTTAGTACATTCATTAGTTATTGACTACTTAGAACATGAAATTCACTGTATCTTTTAACTTTAATATATTAGTTTTATAAGAGCTATTTAAATACTCAGGAGGTTTTTGTTTAAGTCAGATATTAAAGTACTTAAAAAGAAAAGGTTTAAAAATGCAGTTTAGGGGCACCTAGGTGGCCCAGTCAGTTGAGTGTCCGAGTCTTTGTTTTGGCTCAGGTCTTGATCTTGTGGGCCCTAAGATTGAACCCCATGTCAGGGTCCATGTTCAGTGGGGAATCTGCTTGAGATTCTCTCCCTCTGCCCCTCCCCCCTCACATTCTCTCTCTCTCTCTCTCTCAAATAAATAAATCTTAAAAAAATATATATGTATATATGCAGTTTAAATTGTCTCAAGATGTTGAGTATACTGTTTGTAAATGGGACCAAAAATTATATAAATGTACCTTAAAATTGATTGCAAAATATTTTAGAAGTATAGGTAGAATAAATTTCTGAACTAAACTTAAAATCTCAAAGAGGATTTAGGTTTCCAAATTTGCAAATTTCAATAAATTGATTAATAATTTTAAAAAAGACATTAAGAACATTTTCTGTCCTTTTAGTCTAGTAATGGAGATTATAGCACAATTTCTAGATTTAGGAAGGTGAACTAGGAAAAGGCTACATTATTATTGAATACTAATAAAAGAGGGACAGATTTAACACAGGAATCATTCAGAAAGTTAAACATTCCTAATATCTGATGTATTGCTTTCCCCTTACGGCTTTGCCTAGATTTGAGAAAACAATATTTGGAGTCCTTCCACATAAAGCAAGTCATTAAGTTTTGAAAGCAACTTGGATTTTTAGCTGGTAGAAATTCAGCAGTACTGCTCTATTCGATTATACCCCACTGGTGAAAGCTAGAAGGGCACAAAGAATCAATTAAAAGTCTTTTGGTTCCAAGGAACAAAATATTCTATCCATCTGAGTTTAGCAGCACAGAGAATTTAGGGACTCGTGTAACTGAAATATCCAGGCACAGCTGAATTCAAGGGCTCACACAATAGCATCAGGATCCATCTCCCAGCAATGCTCTCCTGTGCTCTGGCTTTATCTCCACATTATGAGGATAATATAGCTTCCAGAAGCCTGGGCCTGCAACCTTTCATGTTTAAAACCAGCAGAAAATAACATGCCTCTCCAAGGGGAGGCAGAATTATCCAGAAGGCATCTCATTGGATCATGTGCCTGTTCCTCCCTCAATTAATCACTGTGGTCAGGTGATGTGCAGGGATAACTCTCACCCATCCCTGGAGTCAGAGGGAGTCAGATCAAGGAATATGGTGGAAATAGGCAATCCTCCGGAGGAAATTCACTTTGGACAAAGGTGAATGGATGCTGGACGCAAGTCATTTGTAACACAAAATGTTTACATATCCAACAATTCTACTTTCAAAATGTCTCTCTGGTGGAATATTTTCTATTAACCATGTAAGAAATCAAGGAGCTTAAGCAAGCATGAGGAAAAGCTCATTTCTTTGTGTAACTAAATAGTGGTGAAGTCAAGAGTCAAAGCAAAAATGATGTTAGTTTCTACTCCTATTCCCACCAGTTAGCTCTGCAACAGGACAAGTCATTTAGCCTCACTAGTTCACAGCTTCCATATATGTCACATGAAAATTATGAATACTGCCATACCCAAGTATTCTTTTAAAGATTTTTATTTATTTATTTCAGAGAGAAGGAGAGAGAGAGCACAAGGAGGGGGAGTAGGAGACGGAGATACAGGCTCCCCTCTGAGCAGGGAGCCCAATGCGGGGCTCAATCCCAGGACCCTGGGATCATGATCTGAGCCGAAGGCAGACGCTTAACTGACTGAGCCACCCAGGTGCCCCTGCCATACCCCAAGTACTACAGTTGATATGAGAAGAGAGGGGCACCTGGGTGGCTCAATGCATTGGGCGTTGGACTTTTGATTTTGCCTGGGGTCATGGTCTCAGGGTCGTGGGATCAAGCCTTGAGATAGGCTCCATGCTCAGTGTGGAGTTTACTTGGGATTCTCTCCCTTCCTGTCTGTCCATCCCCCCACTCATGTGCGCAATGTCAATCTCTCTCTATATATATAAAATAAATAAATAAAATCTTTAAAAAAAGAGAATTGAAAGATCATCTTTAAAACAAGGCTTTAAAGACATTATTTCAAAATTGCTAAAAGTTCTATGCAAATATAAAACAGTAGCAATAGAAGATCATAGTAATCCCAAAGCATGGTAGAACCAGCGCTGAAAGAGAGGGGGAAATGTGAGAATAGAAAGCAGCAATGGAGGCTAGACTTGTAATTATTGCTAGGCAATTACTGATAGATTTAAATTAAATTTACTGAGCACTTATTAAATACCAGGGATGTTCTCATTTACTCTCAAATGCAGGAAAGTTCTTCCTGGAAATGACCTGAAGTATACCAATTTTTGTGTAACCCAACTCATTTAATTCCTAATTTGGCTTTAGACATTAGTTTGAAAGTGGGCTCTGGTTTTATATTTAACTTTTTGTCATTATTGACTCATGGTATTGTGTCTGTATGTGGAAAGCATCATAAGTAAAAGGAAGATTGATGGAATATGATCTGTACTTCCTGCTTGCTGTTACTTTTTTAATCTCTTTTTAAAGCTGAAATATTAAAGTTTAATTTGTTGATGATTTTTTATTGAAGTACAATTAATGTACAATGTTATATTAATTTTGGGTGCACAACACATTGATTCAACAATTCTGTACATTACTCAGTGCTCACCATGGTAAGTGTAGTCACCATACAAAATTATTACAATATTATTAACTATATTCCCTATGCTGTATTTTTCATCTCCATGACTTATTTATTTTGTAATTGAAAGTTACAAGTATTGATGAGTATTGCTAAATGCATATTCAAGCTAATAAAAATTCTCAAATACACTTAGTAAAGAATCAATGTTCAAAGTGTTAAGAGTCAAAGCAGGCCGAGAATCATGGAGCAGATTTTGAGCTTGGAATTAAAAGACCTGTAACAAATCTTGACACTGTCACTCTTCATGCTTCTTCTTCTTCTTCTTCTTCTTCTTCTTCTTCTTCTTCTTCTTCT